>NW_020863280.1:0-18687 GCF_003713205.1 Coffea eugenioides | reverse complement strand
CGAAGGCTTGCATCATGCTAGGCCTACCCTTGGCACAAAAAGGGCCCCCCAATAGGACATGCATCCGAATTTTTGGAACATCTACTAACTCTTGTCTTTTTCTTTTTCTTTGTTTTATTTTTGTTAAAAAAGTTAAGCCAGGGCTAAATCTAAAAGCACGTCATTTCGTATTTTCAGGTAATATTTAAACATAGCTTCTCGTCGAAACCCCATCATAACGCGATCCCGTAGTCGAGCCCAAAGGAATCGTGTAGACATGAGTACTCCGCCAGAATCGTCTGATAAGACCGCTGCAACTACCCAGCCGGAAGCCGCAAGTCCCGGGGTTCAGTTGACTGAATTACTTACCAAATTTGGGGAAATGGCATCTGAAATGGCAGCCCAAAAGAAGTTGATCGACGAGCTCATTAGTAGCGGAGTGCAGCCCGAGCCTCCGCCCGTCAAACAACCGGAATCCGAACCATTTGTCATTCCTCCAATTCAAACCGCTTTTGAGGGAGTTTTCAACCCGCAGTATACTTACACTCAAAATCTTCCATTCTATCCTCCCTATGGGCAAGGATTTCAGCCTCAAGGTGGTCAAGGTGGTCCAAACATGCCTCCGGATCCACAAGCTTTTTATCAGACTACTGCAGAGCCTGTTGTGCCGGAGCACACTGTTCAAACCAAGCCAGAAATGGGAGAGTCGTCTGCCCCGGTTGATACAAAGCTACTTAAGCGGTTGGATCGTTTCGATGAGTTCATCAGGAAAAGCCAAGGTTTAAGCAAGCAAGGGGTGTTAGACTATGATGATCTGTGCCTGTTTCCAAATGTGCAGCTGCCCGTGGGATTCAAGACCCCGAAGTTCAATAAATATGATGGTACGGGCAACCCGAAGACACACTTGCATTTGTTTGCCAACAAGTTGGGCAGACCGGTGGATGACGAAAACTTGCCATTAAGGTTATTTCCAGAGAGTCTAGAAGGAGACGCCCTCGATTGGTATTCAAACTTAAAGCCAAAGGAGGTGAAGACTTGGCTTGATCTATCCAACGCCTTCATCAGACAATATGAGTATAACTGTGAGCTAGCACCGACCCGAACTACTTTGGAAGGCACGAAGAGGCGACCATCTGAAGATCATAAGACATACGCCAAAAGATAGAGAAAGATAGCTGCCAAGGTTGAGCCTCCGATGACCGAAGATGAAATTATTCGCACTTTCATAAAGACGCATGATCCTCCATACTTCGAAGAAATCTTCCGTATGACCGGGTGTTCATTTGCTGCGATTGTAAATAAACTCGAAGAGTATGATGATTTTGTGAGAGCCGGAAAAATTGTTAACATCTCTGCCCTAAAATCACAGGTAGAAGCTTTGCAAGGGCAAGGAAGCAGTGGAAAGAAGCCGCAGTTTAAAAAGAAAGAGGGGGATGCAACTTTTATCTGGGACCAGAACCCTTCACCCAAACCCCGATACCAACACAATCCAACCTACCAACCACATTACCCTTATTATTCAAACCCGCACCATGTATATACTACCAATATCCATCACCCTCGACCTCGCCCAAGTTATCCTAACCCACCTTTAGCCCCTTTTCAAATCTCTCAACCAAATCCACCCCAAAACCGACCTCGCCCTCCATATAACCCATGATTTCCTCCCCCAAATAGACCTGTTTACAGCCATCCTCAACCTCCTGAACCTTACAACCGACCCCCTAACCATACATTTACCAATTCAGGCAGGCCTCTAGACCAATTGAAGGCCGCCGGGAAAATTGGTATGGTACCCCCTCCTACCTATCCATATGGCATGCCCGCTTGGTATAACCCACAAGCTGTCTGTGCTTATCATTCAGGGGCACCCGGACATTCGACTGTTGATTGCAAGGCTCTTAAGCATAGAATTCAAGATATGATTGAAGCCAGAGAGATTGTAATTAGGAAAAAGGAGGCACAAGGGACGAATATAAATAGGAACCCCTTGCCTGAACACGCTAATACCATTGGGGTCATTCTGGACGACGCAGAGTATGAGGAGCAAGTCCAGAAATTGGCAAGGGAAGCTGAGGTGTTTGGGGTCACAGACCAACCATTTATAATGGAGGTGCCATTTGAGGAGGATAAAAGACCTTTTATTTTGGATCTCACTCTAGCTGAGAGCAAGGCTTTGGAGCCAGTGGTCATCGAATTCCCAGAGCAGGAGCCTGTTTTGAGTTTGCAGCGAGTGCCGTGGAACTACGATGAACCTGTCATACAAATTGGAGAAAAGTCAATTGCCAAAGAAGAGGTGTCAGTGGTCACCAGATCTGGGAGGATTGCAAGTCCGTTTGGAGCTACCGTTCCGATTCAAGTAAATAACCCCGAGCTGCCTGCTAAACCAACAGTTACTGAGAAGGAAGCCTTGGATTTTCTTAAAAGGCTCCAAAGAAGTGAATATATTGTAGTCGAGAAGCTAAGCAAGTCGCCCGCCCAAATATCCATGTTGGATCTGCTCTTTTCTTCGGATATGCATAGGGATGCGTTGCTCGAAATGCTGACCAAAGCTCAAATCCCTAAGGACATTTCGGTTGCTAATTTCTCACATGTGGTTGGGAGTGTGTTATTTACAAAACAAATTACTTTCTCTGATGATGAATTACCGGCAAAAGGCATTGGACATAACAAGGCTCTGTACATAGCTGTGAGTTGCAACGGGAAAATTTTGCCAAAGGTGTTGATTGACAATGGATCTGCGCTTAATATCTGCCCTTGGAGTACCTTGGAAAAGCTAGGGTTGCAAGATATCAAGCTGAGGCCCTCAGGGACCATAGTTAGAGGTTTTGATGGAGCACGAAGGGAACCTATAGGAGAAGTGGATTTAGTCATCGAGATGGGGCCCGCACAGTTTCAGATAGCTTGCCAAGTCATGCATTTTCCTAGTGTTTATAATGTTTTGGTTGGAAGGCCGTGGATTCATAAGTCCGGAGCTGTGCCTTCTTCATTGCATCAATTGTTGAAATTCATAGTAAATGACAAATTGATAACTATCTTTGCCGAGGAGGATTGCCTCGTGATTGCTGATTCTGGGTCCAAAGAAGATGGTAGCCGAAGCGCCATAGTAACCCCTCATAGCACAGCTGATATCGTCTCCGTAAGTTGGATAACAAAAGAGGAACGAGCTTTGTCAAAGGCCAGTGTCATGATGGCTAAGGAAATGATCCGCGGAGGATATGAGTTTGATAAAGGGCTGGGACGTGATCTGCAAGGAATTCTGAAGCCAGTGAAAATTGTGGAGAAAAAGGATTCATTCGGTTTGGGTTTCCGACCAACCGCTAGAGACATCAAAGAAATGAAGGAATGCAAGAGAGCAGAGAAAGAAGGCAGGCCAAGGGCCCTTGATATTCCACCACTGCATTATACTTTTCCACGACCGACCGAGGTGATCACATCAGAGATTAACCCAGTTGACGGAATCGAAACTAGTTTGGCCCAATTGTTCGTTGGGGCGACATTTGAAGACAGTTTCCCAGCTGAGGCCGAGTTTCCCGACGTCCCTGAAGGATCCATTTCCAATTGGACAGCCGAGTTTCTGCCCATTCGGAAGGAGTTTCGGTAAACTTAAAGGGGTTTGTCATTCATACGAATTCCTGAAAATACTTCTGCATCTGTAAATAGCTAATGAAAGCATCTTTACCTTTGACTAAAGTTTGCACGTGAAAATATTGTTAAGTTTTCATTTCATTCCCGCTTGTTTTTTGGTTTTTCGCTTTCAATCAAAGGGTTTATGAAAATGCACAAGTTGTTCTTGTCATGTTGTTTTGTTTATATTTCTGTCATATTGCTTGTTCATTTGTTTGTTGTATATTTGTTTGCTTATTATCCCACATTCGTTAATTCTTTCAGATGGCCAAAAATAAAACCATTTGACCCTTTGGATATCACTATTCTGGAATTCAATAATGGCAATCTCTATATCACTCACGACTTGGAGGTCTGGGAATCCGAGCTCCAAAGCGAGAGTGATAATGAGGAGGTATTCGATTCTTTTGCAAAGGATTTTGAACAATATGAGGAGAAACCAAAACCGAACCTGGAAGAAACAGAAAAGGTTAACATTGGCACTAAAGATGAAGTTAAGGAGGTGCAAATTAGTATTCATTTGAATGAGAGGCAGAAAAAGGAGATGCTTGAATTCTTGACTGTGTTCCAGGATGTATTTGCATGGTCCTATGATGATATGACTGGTATTTCAACTGATGTGGTAGTGCATAAGTTGCCCACAGACCCTACTTTTCCACCCGTAAAACAAAAATCCCGAAAATTCAAACCAGATATGAGCCTCAAAATAAAAGAGCAAATCGAAAAACAACTCAAAACCAACATTATCATTGTTTCCCATTACCCTATTTGGCTTTCGAATCCAGTCCCTGTTCCAAAAAAGAATGGAGAGGTACGAGTTTGTGTTGATTACAGAGACCTCAATAAGGCCAGTCCTAAAGATGATTTTCCTCTGCCAAATATTCACATTCTCCTGGACAATACCGCTGGGCATGAGATTGAATCTTTTTGTGATTGTTTCGCTGGATACCACCAGATTTTGATGGCAGAAGAGGATAGGGAGAAGACTGCTTTTATCACCCCTTGGGGCACGTTTTGCTACCGAGTGATGCCATTTGGTCTAAAGAATGCCGGAGCTACGTATCAAAGGACCATGACCACCCTGTTTCATGATATGATCCACCGGGAGATGGAGGTCTACGTGGATGACATCATAATCAAGTCTAAAAGAGCAGAGAACCATTTGGTTGATTTGAAGAAGCTGTTCGAAAGGTTGCGAAAGTACAATTTGAAGCTAAATCCTGCGAAATGCGCCTTTGGGGCACCAGCTGGTAAATTGTTGGGCTTCATTATTAGTAAGAGAGGCATAGAGATAGATCCAGCAAAAATTAAGGCAATTCGAGATATGCCAGTGCCGAAAACTCAGAAAGACGTGAAAAGTTTCTTAGGAAAGATCAATTTTATTGGGAGATTCATTGCCCAGTTGACTGCCACATGCGAGCCGTTGTTCAAATTGTTGAGAAAGAATGTGCCTTTGTACTGGAGTGAAGAATGCCAACAAGCTTTTGATAAAATCAAGGACTATTTGTTACATCCGCCAGTCTTGGTGCCACCCAAGCCAGGTCGACCATTAATCATGTACCTATCTGTGCTTGAAGAAGCAGTTGGTTGTGTCCTCGGGCAGCATGATGACTCTGGAAGGAAGGAGCAAGCCATTTACTATCTAAGCAAGAAGTTCACGCAGTATGAGGCTAATTATTCATTCATTGAGAAAAGCTGCTGTACATTGGCCTGGGCTGCTCAAAAGCTGAGACACTACCTGTTGAGCCATACCACTTATCTTATTTCCCGATCTGATCCTTTGAAGTATCTCTTGGAGAAGCCGATGCTAACTGGACGTCTGGCTAAATGGCAGATAATTCTCTCAGAGTTCGATATTGTTTTCACTTCACAGAAGGCCGTCAAGGGGCAAGCTATAGCTGATCATTTGGCAGAAAATCCAAGGGATGATGATTATCAACCACTTCATACTTATTTCCCTGATGAGAAAGTCTTATTTGTAGGCGCCACGGACGATATAAGTGAGCAAAGCCCTGAATGGAGGCTTTTCTTCGATGGAGCTTCGAATTCTCTCGGAGCTGGAATTGGAGCTGTTTTGGTTTCACCCGAAGGGAAGCACTACCCTGCCGCTTCCAAATTGCAATTTGCTTGTACAAACAACATGGCTGAATATGAAGCCTGCATTTTTTGTCTCAAAATTGCTTTAGAAATGGAAATCAAAGAGTTGATAGCTTTCAGTGATTCAGATTTGCTCGTGCACCAAACCTTGAAGCAGTGGATAACCAAGGATTCAAAAATTTTGCCCTACCATAGTAGTTTGCTCACTCTGGCAAAGCAATTTCAAAATTTGGAGTTCAGACATCTCCCGCGAGCCCGAAACGCATTTGCTGATGCTTTGGCCACCTTAGCCTCTATGATCCAGTATCCAGATGAATTGAGGATCGAACCAATTCAGATTCAACTTCAAGACAAGCCTGCCCACTGTTGGGTTGTAGACAAGTCCTCTGACAATATTCCTTGGTATAATGATATTAAGGAGTTTCTCAAAACTGGGTCTTACCCTCTGTATGCTAGTACAAAGGACAAGAGTTTTCTGCGTAGAATGGCTTCAAATTTTTTCTTAAGTGGAGAAGTTTTGTATAAACGAACCTCAGATTTGAACCTGTTAAGGTGCATTGATGAAGACGAAGCTCAATATATGATGAAAGAAGTGCATAGTGGCGTTTGTGGACCTCACATGAATGGCCATTTGCTAGCAAAGAAAATCATGAGAACCGGATACTTCTGGTTTACTATGGAGCGTGACTGTATAGATTTTGTCCGGAGATGTATAAAATGTCAAATGCACGGTGACGTTATACACGCTCCGCCCATTGAATTGCATAGTATATCGCCCCATGGCCCTGTTCAATGTGGGGTATGGACGTGATTGGTACAATTGATCCGCCCGCCTCGAATGGACATCGATTTATATTGGTGGCAATTGAGTACTTTACCAAATGGGTTGAAGCGGAGTCATTCAAACATGTAACGAAGAAGGTAGTTGCCAATTTCTTGAGAGATCACATCATCTGTCGCTTTGGGGTACCCGAAACGCTTATTACAGACAATGCCAAGAATCTGAACAATGACATGGTAGATGGACTATGTGAGCAGTTCAAGATCAAACACCGCAACTCTGCCATTTATAGGCCTCAGATGAATGGAGCTGTAGAAGCCGCAAACAAGAATTTGAAGAAGATTATCCGCAAAATGACTGAAAGGCATCGCGATTGGCATGAAAAGTTGCCTTATGCATTAATGGCGTATCGGACTTCTATCCGGACATCGACTGGGGCAACGCCATATTCACTCATGTATGGAATGGAAGCTGTATTACCAGTCGAAGTTGAAATTCCTTCGCTACGAATCCTCATGGAAGCTAAGTTGGAGGAGGCTAATTGGATAAAGCAGCACTATGAGCAATTGACTTTGATCGATGAAAAGCGGTTCAGTGCTATCTGTCATGGTCAGTGCTACCAGAAACGTGTGGCCTGGGCTTACAACAAAAAAGTCCATCAGCGTGCATTCGAAGAAGGTGACAAAGTACTAAAGCGAATTTTGCCGATGCAAGATAAAGCTAAAGGCAAATTTGCTCCAAATTGGCAAGGGCCGTTCATTGTCCAAAAGGTATTACCTGGCGGAGCGCTTATTTTGGCAGAAATGGATGGACGAGCATTCCCTCAACCCATCAACTCAGACATGTGCAAGAAGTTTTTCATTTGATCATGCAAATTTTCTTTAGAAATTCATACAAATGGCGAAATGCAAGTCAGGCCATCTTCTTTTACACTTAAAACATTTTATCTCTACTTGTCCCCTTTGAGCCATCAGAATTGACAAATTTTCGTTTGATAACCCCTGAGAATTGCAAACCCCACACTGGGGCAAGTTTATTTTGAAAGAGAGACAATCAAAAAGAGAAAAAAGAACCCCACACTGGGGCAAATTTAGTTTTTTAAGAAAAATGCAAAAGTGAGGAAAATGCAATGAAGAAAATGCAAAAAGAGAAAATCCGATCAAACTGGGGCAAATTTTCCTCAGTTTCGTTCAAAATCGGAAACGATTTCAAAATAGTGCAATCTCAAGTTATTTCACACCTCGCATCAAAATTTGCTTTCAAGTGATGCGGATACGGGTGTGCAACAACTTCCACCTTGGGTCAAGGACCCTTTGATCAACATTGGTGGTCCGATGACAAGATTAAGAACCAAGAAGGTGAAGGAAGCTTTACGAGCCTTGATCATTCACCATACAAGCAAGGAACAAGCTAAGTTTGAAGATTTGATGGACCATGAAATTACTTTGTTCACTTGTACGTTTGAAGTGAAGGAATGATCTCATACTTGTTAGCTTAGTTGGTAGTTGTTTTAAAACTGTCTAGTTTAGTAGTTGTTAGGCGTTGAGTATTTTATTACTTATTGGGCCTTATCGGAAAGCCTTAAAGAGCTGGCTCTTTAAGCTCTTTATGCGGACCAAATTTCTTCCAGGTTTATGTGGGCCGGATTTTGCCCTAGTTTTAGCCTATAAAAAGGCACCTCTTGTATGAGTAAAGACACAGATGATTACAACCAGAAATCGTGAGGAATTTTCCTTCAAGTTCTTAATCGAACTTACTCTTGAATTCTTGAGTTCATGGCTTAGGATTCCAATCAGACTTTATCGATTAGGTTGTTCCCTAATCGTGGTGTCGCTTCATCCATCCTTATTTGCTTAAGGTTGCTGATTACCTTTGTGTGTCAGAGGTCTTGAGTTCATGAGAACAATCGAGTTCAATTTCTGTTGGGAGAAAAGATCCAACTCTGATAATTACAAGGTTGGGAGGTTCTAGGAGGGTCTTCCCCTAGGGTTGCCTATATCAGTTGGTAATCAGAGCATCAGGTTAATTCTCTTTTAATTGAAGTTGTTCATATCTTGTTAGTTGTCTTTTTGTCAAAAAAAAAAAACTGTAGCGATTACTGTTCATCGTTACTATTCCGAAATACTGTTCATCATACTGTAGCGTACTGTTCACGTTACTGTTCATCCGAGTCAAAAAAAAAACTGTTTGGGTGTTGTCTTTTTGTGTTTTCTGTCCAAGTTCTTGGGTTTGTTATATTTGTGTTTGGGTTGTTAGGGTTTAAAGACAAAAAAAGAAAAAAAAAAGAGTCACGTATCTTATCTTGTTTTAGTATTCAAGTTGCTAGAGTATTGCTGGAATTTTCTTTTGAGTATTGCTGAAATTCTGTTTTGCCTATTTCTTGAGAATTGGTTGTTGTTCTTGCAAACCCTAAATACCACAACGCAATTTGGGGAAGTTCTTGAGCTTCTTGAACAAATTCTTGAAGTTCTTGGACCACCAAGTCTTATTTTGAAAATTCTTGAACAATAAACCAAGAACTAGGGATTTCTTGGAATTGGCATAACCTTTCATCCGTTTTCTTGAACTTGTTGGTGTGATCTGAATTTGTGTTCCTTGAAGAGCCGGAAAAAAAAAGAAAAAAAAAAGGAAGAAGAGAAGGAATTGGCTCTCATACAAAGGAAATCAAGTTTCCAAAAAAATCGTGAGTTTCCAATTCTTGGTGGGTTCCCAAATCTTGGTTAATCTCCAAATCTTGGTTGATTTCCCAAAACTTGAGTTTCCTAATCTTGATTGGTTTCCAACTCTTGAGTTCCAATCTTGATTGAATTCCAAAGACCCTAAACGACCTCACCAGCCCCAAACACACCAGATTCTGTTTTCAAAACCAAACCAAACACCTTAGCCCCAAACCGCCTTGGGAGTTCTTGAGTTTCTAAAATCGGTTGAGCTAGTTTTGCAATCCGATTTGACTGAAATTTGAGGACTGATTCATAGATTGTTTGAGCACTCCAGAAACACCATTTACCTTCCAACGTACTGACCGGAAACTCAGCAAAACAACAGCTCAAAAAAAAAAATAAATAAAGTTCCAACTTCGGGTAGAGTTTTTCTAAGATTTGTAAAATTCTGCTTTGTGTCTTGTTCCTTACTTATAGGGTAATTAATTCTGGAATTTTTGAGAGTTGAGTTGTTTTAAGAACTTCGAGAAGGAAAATTGAGAGTGAGTGTGTTTTCTTGAGTGATACACGAGTGCTTTGCAAGGTAGACTAGGATACATTTGTTTTGCAGGTTTGACAATATGTCTCAAGAGGGGAACATGGCCGAGCCGTCTGAGACCGACGTGTCACTCAAATTGGTGCTCCAAACTCTCCAAAAACAAGCGGGGAGGCTTGAATTTGTGGTGACACAACTATCCGACAGGGTGGCTGCCATTGAGATGCGAGGTACTGGAGATATTCCCAATAGGGCTTCAAGTGCTCAGAATGTTGAGCATGATGCGGATGATGAGGGATATCATTCTAACACCTCATTCCAATCAAGGAAAAGCCACAGGGAAGTGAGGGAAGGCCGAGACCGACCTAGGAGAACCACTGACAATCTTGGTTCCATCAAGACTAAGATGCCTACCTTTCATGGGAAAAATGATCCTGAAGCTTACTTGGATTGGGTTAGACGAGTTGAGCAAGTGTTTGAAGTCCACAACTACTCTAAAGAGAAAAAGGTGAAACTTGCAGCTATTGAATTTCAAGATTATGCATCTATTTGGTGGGAGCAAGTATGTGCCACAAGGAGGAGAAATAGGGAACAACCAATTGACACTTGGACTGAAATGAAGCAAGTGATGAGGAAACGATTTGTACCCTCCCATTATACTGCGGACTTGTACAATCGGCTCCAACGAGAGAACGAATCTCTCAAGAGGAGGGGTTCCATGCAATCTACCTCTTTAAAGTCGGTTTATACAAGAGGCGATCAGAAGGTTCATTCAATATTTTCTAGGACTAAACCTAGAGTTGAACCACCTCATGCGAAGTCATTTTGGGAGACATATCAACGTCTTCTACACCAAAAACAAATGGAGTCAAATGGATGCTATCAAAGTGAGTTTTCTAAGAAGGAGATAGCTGACCCTATTCCCAACAAAGGAGTATCTCATCCTATTGAACCATTTGTTGAGGAGGTTGATGATGAGAAAACAATCGAGGGCGTTAAACTAGATAAAGAGATGGAAAAATCTGATGAGATGAGTGGTAAAAAGGAAGAAAAGAGAGAAAGTGAGACGATTTTGAGCAAAAATGTGAGGGCTTATTGTTTTTCTAACGAACTTACCTTTGCTTTATTTAGTGTTTCTTCATTTGTGCAGATTAAGCAAAGTCAAGTGAAGTTAGTCATGCCATGCTCCATTCCAAAGTCACTTGTACAATTCACTAGTTTCCATGGAGTTTGTCTTTTAGGAATTGAATCTATTTGGAATCATCTCATGGAACAATTTCAATTCAAATATGTCCATACCAAAGGGGAATCACGTCAAATCCACCATGAAGGGAGAATTCCGAAATTTGACTCTCATTTGCTACCTATGGGTCATTCATCATCTTTACCTTCTTTTGAGTATAATTTCCATCCTAACACTTGTATTTCTTATCCAAATTTTGAAGAAAAGTGTAAAAGGCTAGCAATGCCTTCTCAAGTTGAATCAATTGGTGGAAGGAATAATGAAGTGGCAAAGGGAGTATTCACATTTAAAACTTGTTCTATACCTTCTTACCATTTAGTTGATGATGTACCATTACTTCTTTACCCAATTTCTAATTTGTTTCAAGTTGAAGGTTATTTTGTTTTTGTAGGTTGTAAAGCTGTCCAAAATTTTTCAGTTTTGATTAAAGACTTACAACCTGATTTCGTGCTTATTCCAACTAAAGGTGGTGATCTTTCATGCTTATTCACACAGCCAAAAGCTGGTGGCCAAGTGCTCAATTTGTCAGCTTCAACTTGTGCTAGTTCGAGTAACCCTCATGAAGTGGAATTCAATTGTTTGCTACCTTATATGTTGGAAGATGAGAAATTGTGTGTCACGTAAGATCCCAAAGCTGTCCTCCACGAGTTGTTTAGTGTCTCATCCATGCAACAAGTTGCTCCCAATTTATCCATGCAAGATGATTCAAATCAATGTCAACTAGTGCTGGATTTTACACCTTTGCACAATCAAGGTGTCAATGTGAAGCTTCATGACCAAAGGCTAATTAGAGAGTTTTGGATTGCCACTTGGGATTTTCACACGCCTTACACAAGCTCTTTCCTACCTTGGCGCATGTCCTTATTTGAGCGCTTCCCGAAGCTGACCAAACGACATGCAACATGGCTCGTAGTCATTCGTCTACTTCCAACACTGCTGTCCTTTAAGCGCACCATCGATTTGTGGACAACTCACTTTCAAGAGGAGACTTTGAAGATTCGAGGACGAATCTTTTCGAGGAAAGAGGGAATGATGCGGATACGGGTGTGCAACAACTTCCACCTTGGGTCAAGGACCCTTTGATCAACATTGGTGGTCCGATGACAAGATTAAGAACCAAGAAGGTGAAGGAAGCTTTACGAGCCTTGATCATTCACCATACATGCAAGGAACAAGCTAAGTTTGAAGATTTGATGGACCATGAAATTACTTTGTTCACTTGTACGTTTGAAGTGAAGGAATGATCTCATACTTGTTAGCTTAGTTGGTAGTTGTTTTAAAACTGTCTAGTTTAGTAGTTGTTAGGCGTTGAGTATTTTATTACTTATTGGGCCTTATCGGAAAGCCTTAAAGAGCTGGCTCTTTAAGCTCTTTATGCGGACCAAATTTCTTCCAGGTTTATGTGGGCCGGATTTTGCCCTAGTTTTAGCCTATAAAAAGGCACCTCTTGTATGAGTAAAGACACAGATGATTACAACCAGAAATCGTGAGGAATTTTCCTTCAAGTTCTTAATCGAACTTACTCTTGAATTCTTGAGTTCATGGCTTAGGATTCCAATCAGACTTTATCGATTAGGTTGTTCCCTAATCGTGGTGTCGCTTCATCCATCCTTATTTGCTTAAGGTTGCTGATTACCTTTGTGTGTCAGAGGTCTTGAGTTCATGAGAACAATCGAGTTCAATTTCTGTTGGGAGAAAAGATCCAACTCTGATAATTACAAGGTTGGGAGGTTCTAGGAGGGTCTTCCCCTAGGGTTGCCTATATCATCAAGCCTCAACTTTTTTTTTGAAAAGCACCCCACCTGACCTCATTACAAAGCCCAAAGTCCTGGCTTCCGTCATTTGTTGTATTTCTATTAGGAAATTTGTTAATCAACTGGCAAGTGATGTCCATAATGCCCTCTCCTAATCTTACAAGGGAAGTGCATTTTACTGATGCCAGGAATCTTTAACTCATATTTCTGAGTCGATCATGGGCGAGATATTTCATTGTTCTTTAGGTGAAAACCCGAAAGGGCGCCTCGAAAAAAGAAAAGAAAAGGAAAAATAGAAGAAAAAAAGAGGAAAAAAAAAGAAAAAAAAAGAGAAAAAGACAAAACAAAAACAAAAAGGGTGGGGGCGACTTTGGTGAAAACCCGAAAGGGCGCCAAGGCAGGTTTTCTCAACAGACAAGCACGAGAAGGAACAGCTGGTGACCTGGTTCATTTGGACTTTTCTTCATGATTGTGATACTTCTGCCAGTATCGAATTCCGAAGCAAATATATCCAAAGTCTTGAATATGATATTCGTTGGCCAAACTTGTATTTTTCTTTACAAATATTCTTTTCCAAAACGTGTCTTTATAAACCTCTTGGTTTCTCTCGATTATTTGCGTTCGACTGCTTGTGGTTGTCTGCATTCTTTTGCATGCTCATCTTTGCCTGACATAGGAAATCATCTTGCATATATTATTGATTTTTATAGGACAAATTTCCATGCATCATTCTTTCACCATTGGATTCGAATGGATGATAAACCCTAGGGTTTGCGCAAGGATAGGGGATTCAATCATCTACTAAAGTGGGTAAAGTGCAACAAAGCTGCTACATAGATTTGGTGACTCAGAAATTGAAAGGTTTCAAAATTACAAGTTCGACTAAGCTAGACGCCGCAGAACAGAGGCAAAAGCATCACAAGGCTCATGTTTACACGATTCTCAAGGCAAACCGGATCAAATGATGGTGGCAAGTCCATTATTTCTTCTTTTCTTGCAGGAACGTTGCATTTACAAACGAAAACAACCACTGTCCTTTTCGCACCAAAATCGATGTCAGAAACAGCTCCCCAGTAAGCAAAGACGAAGTGATAATATTGGCAAAGCTTGATCATAAGAAACACATCAGCTATCGCTTTAGCCACAGAGATCAAATCTCCCTCTTGGTACAAAAGTTTGAACCACTCCCAGGTAAAAACTCAATTCATTGTTTAAACCTCCCCAGTGAAGTCCCGTTTTAAATTTCTTGTTCGGGTCAGTCCCGTTTTAAATTCCTGTTCGGGTCAGTCCCGTTTTAAATTTCTTGTTCGGGTCAGTCCCGTTTTAAACTTCCTGTTCGGGTCAATCCCGTTTTAAACTTCATGTTCGGGTCAATCCCGTTTTAAATTTCTTGTTCGGGTCAATCCCGTTTTTAAACTTCCTGTTCGGGTCAATCCCGTTTTAAACTTCCTGTTCGGGTCAATCCCGTTTTAAATTACTGTTCGGGTCAATCCCGTTTTAAACTTCCTGTTCGGGTCAATCCCGTTTTAAATTACTGTTTGGGTCAATCCCGTTTTAAATTTCCTGTTCGGGTCAACCCCGTTTTAAATTTCTTGTTCGGGTCAATCCCGTTTTAAATTTTCTGTTCGGGTCAGTCCCGTTTTAAATTTCTTGTTCGGGTCAGTCCCGTTTCAAATTCCTGTTCGGGTCATTCCCGTTTTAAAATTTCATGTTCGGGTCAGTCCCGTTTTTAAATTCCTATCCGTTGGAATCATTTTGTGGTCGAATAACACAGGTAAGTATTTGGTGTCTACTTCTTTGTCTCAAGTTTTTCCAAAACTCAGACAAAGAGGGGCAAACTGTAGACACCAAATTTTTAAGGTATTTTGTTTACTATTATTATTATTTCTGATTAATTTCATTTGCTGTTAGTCTTTTATTTTGAAGTCATTTTTATCATTTAATTAAACTTTCATCATTTAGTCATTTAATTTTTATTTTTGTTTGTTTCGATTCTAGGGTTTTGAAAGGAAAAAAAGGAAAAGGAAAAAAAAAAGAAAAATCAATCAAAGGGACAAAAATAAGACACATAAGCCTACTTTAGGGTTTGAAATCTTGGCCTTTTAAGCTAGGTTTAGTCTTTGGAGGTGCCTTTAAAGATGAAAGAGCCGCAAAACAGAAAAAGGGGGGGCATCGGGCAAAAGAAAAGGAAACCATCGGAGAGGCTTGAGAACGGGGGGATAATGGGACAAGAAGAAAAACAGAGGGAAAAAAGGAGGGAGCCGAGAGGGCGGCAGAGGAAAAAAAGAACAAGGAAAATTAGGGGGGAGATTTGGGGGTGAATCAAAAAACGAGAGAGATTGGGGCTCAAAAACAGAGCAAGAGGCTAACGGAGAAAGCAGAGAGTTTTATTTCAAGGGCTGGCACGAAGAAACTGGAAATTGGAAAGGGGGTTTCGGTGAACAAAAACAAAGAAAACATTAAGAAAGAAAAGGGAAAGGCCGAGAGAGGTTTTGGGCTCAAAAGAACAAAGCAAAGGGAAGACAAGGGGCGGCGGAACAAAGCAGAAAACTAGGAGGAAAAGGGACGGCTAGGTTTAGAGAAAAGGAAGACGCGAAAGTGAAAGGGAGAACTTCGGGGAGTTTCTGAGAGGAAGACAAGAGCAGGAACCAGAACAAAATGAAGAAAGAAGCTTCGGGCTAGGGAAAAATCAAAACGGAGGCAGAGGAGAGTAAGAACCAGAATCACCACTACCGTCGACCACCACCAGCGCCGCCACTTCACCGAACCCATCATCATCACCGGCCAATTTTCATCAAGCAAGAGCACGGTAAGCTGTCTTTTCTTCTTTAAAACTTCAGTTTTGTTCAAGCCTTTGAGACAGGCTGCCGTGACTGTGTTTGGTTGCAATTTTCGGTTGTTTGTTCATGATTTTTTAATACGCATGCTGTATGTGTTAATTGGACTGTTTGCTGTGTTTCTAGCAAAATTTTGGGGCTGAAAATGACCTTAATTGAGCAAAAAAGTCGGTGAAAGTTTAGTGCCTATTTGCTGTTCGACGAAATGCCTAACCGGAAGTCCTGCTTGGAGATGATTTTTGCCTGCGTTTTGCGTTGTTCTTATCCCAGAAATTTTGTTTACCAGAGTTGGGTAGTTGAAGTTTTTGGTAATTATGCTAGAGGTTGGGTTTTGTTTTGCTAAGATGGCATGCTGTAGCTCTCTGCTTTTCCCTTGTGGTTGTGCAAATAGATTTGAAATGATGAATTAGAAGAAGGCCACGGTTGGGATTATCGCAGAGAATATTTGCTGTCCAAAAGAAAAGTTCCTCATGGCTTTGTATGTTCTTTTTAGAGGATTCTACACTTGGCATGTGAATAATTGGACCCATATCAGTTCTCCTGTAGTAGAATATGTTTTCAGCTTTGCCATTGTCGTTTCATTTATGCCATTTTGAATGAAAGCTGTCAGTTTCCTCCATCCGATGGCCTGGAGGGCTGTTTTACTGTGAATGCTGAAGTTTTTATTTGCAAGATTATGGTTGGACCTTAGATTTTTATCTTGTGAATTTGTTTGAAGTTCCGGCAGAGCTTTAAGCTATTTTGGTTGCATTTTTTATGGGTTGCAAATCTGCAGCTGAACAAAAACTTTTGCATCCTCTTTGCTGTTTTCTTTTCTGCAACCGCTCACCAAGTTTCGGCCATCTAATTTGTTGATTGGTCTTATATTGGAAAAATGAATTAAATAAGTGGTGTTGGATTTGCATGTCTGGGATCTAAAGCACTTGAGTTATGATCAAATACTTGCTGCAAAATGAACGAATCAGGTTATCGAACCCTTTTGCATAAAATTCTCCAGCTTTCCCAGTTTTCCAGCCTTGTATTCACGCCCCATTTGTAAATCCAGAGCTGGGATTATATTCAAGCTTTGGGTTTTAGACGAGGAAAATCTAATAGATTTACTTTGCACGTCCTTCGAAAGTTTGATTGGGTTTATGGTATGGTCAGTTTTTTTGTTCAACTCCTGCAATGCCAACTGATCATGATTTCCAAAATGTGATATGCTTTCAAATGGGCTGCCCGTTCTTATGTTAAAGCTCCCTGTACAGACATTAGAAGTCGTGGATGGTTTTTCTAGCATCTTGTTGCTTCGTGGTCCAGGTTTTAGGACGTTGTTATTGAATGTTTTGGTTTGATGTTTTGAGCAAAGATTGAGCATTTCTTCTGTTTTTCTTGTTTTCTTGCCTGAATACTCTCTGTTGGGATCACAATGATAGACAACTATGCTCGAATTATGATAAAGTTGACAATTTGGAATTTATGTGAGTTTGGGTGGACGAATCACCAAGTATTCATTCCCATTACTTTGCATGATCACCTTTCGGCTTGTAGCCGGAAAATTGCAGAATGTTGTTTTCGTATTTGCATGCTCTTTTGTCTGACTTTTTGGGCTTAAATTTAAAAGTTTCATGTTGCAAAGTAAAGGTTTAGGTAGTAGCTTTGTTTGCTCAAGTTCAAGTTAGATTTGATTGTGTTTGTGAGTTGGGTTTGTAAATTGCCGAGTTGCAGAAGCTTTTGTCTAAGAAAACTGTTCTTCCGTGGGTGTCTTCCAAAAGAATTGCAATTTAACCCCTCATTTCTATCTAATTTGATTGTGGCCCAAAATCTGGAAAAATCAAACTAATTTCCCCCTTTTAAGCTTAATCCTCTGTTTGCATATTTTTATGTGACTTTTTGGATGGATCAATTCTGGAATGTAGTTCATAATTGTGGCTTAATATTTTTGTTGATTTGTCTATGTTGTTGGGTTTAGTGTTATGGTTTAGGTTTTAGGTAATTATATTTGGTTGGGTTTGTAATTCTGGATTTAGCTTTTTATTTGGGTTTCTGGTTTGGGTTTAGGAAGATAAAGTCCAACACGTTTGGTTGGGTTTTAGGATTGGGCTTGTAATTAATTCGTTTGGGTTTAATTGGTAAAGAATGGGTTGACCTACGTCATTCCCTTGGACTTCTAATCGGGCCGAGTGGTCTTGGCCCAAGAGGAAGTTAGAAAATGGACCAATGGCCTGATCCATTAAGAAACTAGAAAGCAAAAATTGCAAATCAGTCCCTGGATTTCTCCTTAACTATACTGTGGCCCTAGACACTTTCAATTTCTTTCAATTGGGTCCTTAATTTAATTGCATATGGGACCCTAAACTTTATTTTTCTTTAATTTTGGCCCTAAAATTTTGTCAATCTTTGCAATCAGGTCCTTTCTTCTCTTGACTTCTTAAATGTGGGTTGTTGACATGATTTAATTGATTCAAATTCATGTTTATTTTTATCCTTTGTGATTATTTACCAAATAAATTGGTACCTTGACATTTTCTTTTATTTTGGAGGATAAATAAGCGATTTCACTTCGTTAGGGCATTAACTCAAGGGAGGTATGACTTCTTTTATCTTTTTTGTCTCTCCCCTATGTGATCCAACGTGCTAAGTGAAAATTGCATGTCCACTTTGCTTGCTTTCCTTGCTTTTCCTTGATTCATTCCATTTACATTTGCTTTTATTAAGTTATTCTTTTATGGGGTATGTGTACACCTCTTGGCTTGTAATAGATAGGGCTTGGAGAGCAATTTTGTCCATTTTTCCCCTTCCCCTTTTGTTTTAGTTAGCAAATGTAATAGGTTCATTAGCTTGATTGCTTGCTTTTGTTGCTACGTGTTAATTTGCTTTATTAGGCTCTTGCATCTAGTCGAGCATGCTAAGTGTTATGTGCTATGTGTTTATAAGTGATTGGCATGTCTACTTGCTTTCTATAGTCATAGATGAATATGATGGATGAATGCACGTCACCACACTAGTTCAACGCTAGTTGTGGCTCATTGTCCCGTTTTCCACTAGTCCAACGCTAGTAGGAATTCATAGATATGGGCTAGTCCAATGTTAGACCCTTAGGGATCTCCCTCGCTAGTACATACTTGCATGTCTCACTACATTTCATGCATTTTTCTTAGTTTTCTAGCATTTGGCATGCCCCTCCAATCCTTT
>NW_020863279.1:0-22459 GCF_003713205.1 Coffea eugenioides | reverse complement strand
GATTAACCGTACTACCTTTAAATGGTCATATCTCAGGCTACCAAAGTCCGTTTAAGGCGTTATTTGAGGCATTTAAAAGCTAAGACAGAGTACTAAAACTTAAATGTTTTGGAAAATGGCTAAATGAACACGGATCATAGTGAATAGACACGGTCAACTAGATGAACTGTCTAAAACGGATCACTGGAAACATCCTAGGGCAGCGAGGGTATTTTGGTCGTTTCACAGGCTACGTTGCTGCGATTGGGCTGAAATTTGGTAGGAAACTATAAAATATCATTCTATACAACTTTCATGTTTTATACTAAGCCTAATTCGGCCTCTAACATCATGAACTGGAACCGGACACAACAGGGCTATAATTTTCCAGAAATCTGGAATTTTCGGTTTCAAAGGAAACTTTCTTCATTTCTTGCTTCAATCACTACCAAAGCCCCTTATATAATGTTAGATACAACATATATTAACCATACAGTAAGTATAGGCAGCAATCTTTCAAACCCTAACTCATATAACTAAAAAAAACATACACTATCCACCCAAATCTTGATAATAGCTATCATCCACCACAAATTTAAGGTGCTAAGCCAATTTAAACAAGATCAAGAGTAAGAAATGGGGAAATCAGGATCATTACCTTGCTAAAGTGACTACCAAAAGCAACTCTAGCTCTTCCTTCCAAAATTTCACCAACACCTCACTAGCTAAACACTCAAGGAAGGTTTTAATCGGTTTAGTTTTTTTGTTTCCTCACTTGGATGATCCAATTTCAAGATGGATTTGGGCAGCTCTCCCTTGGGTTTTTCTCTCTCTCTCTCTCGGCCAAGGTAGCATAAAAATAAGGAAGAAAGGCTGCTCCATGGTGATAAGAAGGCAAGACAATTAGTCTTGGTCAAGGCCCTTAGATGGCCGACAAGTATCCTCACCAACCTCCACTCATTTTTTTGTTTCTTTTCCTTGCCATTTTGGTCCAAATTTTCGGTCAAAGCCAGCTGGAATTGAGGGGATATTTTGCTCAAATAATAATGATCTTGTATGGTAAGAAAGTGGTGATCAAGTGGTGTGTTCAATCGGTAGTGCACGGTACACGTCGGTTCGCACCGTTTTTCCATAAATCACACGTACTCGGGTTTTTACTTCATATTCACTAACTTTATATCATTGCTTCTAATCACATATTATTTCTCACCTAAAAGTCACTCTTAAGCACCAAATTTAATCCTCACTCCATACCGAATAATTACACTACGGATACACGAAAAACCCTATTTCACTTCGAATTGAAATCGGAAACGAAAACCCTAATTTCCTATGATCATTGGCACTTTCCTAGGGTGATTGAGTAGTAAGATGGTATTGAATAATAATTTCCAAATAATTTTTAAATAAAAGGAAATTTTCAAGAAATATATAAGGAATTTGCAAGTCCTCACAAGATTCACTCTAATCGACTTATGCAGCTATAGCATAATCAATCATTGAAACACTTCACGTAAATATGCATTTCAAGTATTTCATGTCGAATAATTCAAGTACATTTTACTTAACTGAGAACGAGTGCGGTAAGGTACACACTCGACTCAAAATGGTGGAAAAGTCCCTGGAAACAATTATCGGTAGCATTTAACGATTAAAAACATAATGACCATGGAGTAAACAAGTCATAAAACTATTCGAATCACGTATTCCTATATGGAACACTCACCAACCAAAATAAGTGAGTAAAGAAAGTCGTCAATGATCCACTTCGGGATTCTCTTCGAGACCTTCTTGATCGCCTGAAGAAAAGTGACCAATAATCACCCTCACAATTTCACAAATTCCTTATCAAACAAGAAAGAATGCATACTTGCTTTAGAATTCAAGCCAATGTCTTCATAAGGGTTTTATTTTATCGAAAGTTAAGATTCAAAAGTGTGGATTTTAAAGTTACTGAGGAAACTCATATCCTCCATGAAATCGGGTTCAAAACGATAGATTAATATCAAGATAAGAAGTCAAGTTTCCAAAATTTCATTTTCTAAGAAATCAGCAAATTTCGGCTTTGTGCGTCAAAATTAGAAAAATCATATCTTGCACTTAGTAGGTCAAAAAATGGAAAATCTTATACCGTTAGAATCTTGTTTCAAAGTACTAAAAGTTCTTAGAAGACACTTTTCTAAGATTCAAATCGGACAACAATCATTTTTCAGCTAAAAGAGGCTGATCTGAACAGGCAAGACAGTTTTAGTCATGTTTTTCGGCAAACTTTGGAAATTCGGCAAAATTCACAAGAAGTGAACTGGCCTCCGAAATTTGTACCTCAATTAGAATTCCAGTCAAGGTTTAAAACACAACAAACGGAACTGAAATCAGAGTTTTGAGTGTCAAATTATAGCAGCTCAAAGTTGGTCGCAATGTATAAACTGTTCTGTCACTTTCCAGGTTTGAAAGGCTATCTTTGAAGTATCATTTGGCCATCGATTTGGCATTAGATGTGACACCCCGAATATTAGGAGGTTGTTTGTAAAGAAAATACTAAAGTGTATTTCTTTGGGTTTGATTTAAAACCTTATTTTGTTTTAAAAGACTAGAAACCCTAAAATTTTAATCAAAAACCCTAGTTTACTTGTGACTAACCGGTTTTCTTAAATGTCTCATATTTTAATAGAAACCCTAATTTTAATCACTGAAATTGTTAAACCCTCACGTTTTTCTTAAAAATTTCCTTTTATTTGAAAATTCATTATTTATTAAAGCCCTACTACCCAATCGTTCCACAATAAGTGCAAATAAACCTAGAAAGTAGGGTTTTACTCTTCGTTTTCAAGATTGGGGCAAAATTAGGGTTTTTGCGATTTTTCGCCGGATGAATTTTTGGTACGGAGCAGGGATCAAATTTGGTGCTTAAGAGTGACTTTTAAGTGAGAAATAATATGTGATTAGGAGCAATGATATAATGTTAGTGAATGGGAAGTAAAAACCCTAGTACGTGTGTTTTTAAGAAAAACGGCGCGAACCGACGGGTACCGCGCACTACCGATTGAACACACCACTTGACCACCACTTTCTTACCATACAAGCTTATCACTAATTGAGCAAAATATCTTCTTATTTTCCTGCTAGCCTGACTGAATTTTAAGGCTAAAAATAGCAAGGAAAAGAAAGAGAAAAAGGAAAGGTGGTGGTGGCGACAAGTGTCGCCACCTAAGGGTTTCTTGACCAAGGGATTAGTATTCCTTTTTAACCCCAATTTTTGCATCTTTCCTTCATTATTTCTGCTCCATAGCTGAACAATAAGAGAGAGAAAGGGAGAGCAAGAGAAAACCATTTCCTTCTTGATTTGCACCATCCAAGTGAGAAACAAAAATTCTAAACCGATTAAGTTGTTATCTAGCTCAAGTGCTACCTACCGGTGTAATTTACTTGAGGAACAAAGACCTTGAACACTTGTTTCTAGTCTCCTTGGAAAGGTATACATGCTAGAACCTTGACTCTCCGATTAAATTCGCGATTAGTTGCTAAATATGGCACATATGGTTGAATTATTGATGTATGTGGTGAACTAGAGGCTTGGATCATGATTTTCCATTTTTATTGGAATTTTTACAGCTTTCCTATAATTTTTATAGTGCTTAAAAATTGGGGCTTCGATGTTTATAATCTGATATGGGAAGTTAAGGTAGTGAAGCAAGCCAAAAATAAGGAAATTAGCAATTGATTGCAAAAATTCCAGATTTCTGGAAATTTCCTAATTCAGTTCTGTCCGGTTTTGGTACTAATATTTAGAGACCAAATTAGGCTTGGCATAAAACATGAAAGTTGTATATAATGGTATTTTATAGGTTCCTACAAAATTTCAGCTCAATCAGAGCAACGTAGCTTGTGAAAAGATGAAAATACCCTCGCTGTTCTAGGTTACATTCCAGAGTTCCGCGTGGACAGTTTAGTCTATTTGGTTGTGTTTATTCACTATAATCCATTGGGATTTAGCTATTTTCCAAAACATAAAAGTTTTAGTATTCTGTATTAGGTTTTAAACACCTCCAAGAACACCTTAATCGGACCTTGGTAACCTGAGATATGATCATTCCAGTGCAGTGTGGTTAATTAGCCGACTAGTTGGATTTTGGTTCTGTAAATTGGGAATTTGACTAGGTTGCATTGGAAAATGGACTAAGGGATCTTCATGAACATTGTAGCCCTGTGTCTTATCTTCGAAAAGGTATAAAGTTTGCCTCAATCTGATAAGCGTAGCCTCAGATGTGTTCTTTCCGCAACCCCACGTCAAATCTGTCTTTTGCTAGGTTACATTTCCGCACTTGTTATCACTTTGACTTTTATTCTTATGTTGTTATGAGCCTATGGAACGGATATTTACTTGAATCTATGATATGTATGACTTTGGGATTGGCTGAGAAAAAATAATGAAGCCATAAATGGCTGGAAAATTAGGTAAACACAAAGGGCGTGCTGCCCAAATTTACGCTCGAGGACTATAGAAATACACTTGCGACTTGGGTAGAGTTGATATGAATATCACTTGAACCATCTAGGGTACTTGAGTCTTCTTGTTCCGAGGTATATAAGGAAGGATTTGGCCGAACTTGTACCCTTGAGAAATGAAATAATGATTGTTCGGAGTATGTTTTCCTTGTACTTTCGACTCGCATGGCATTTTCAAGTATAAATGTTACAAAGTTTTATCGTTTAAAATGCGAGCAAGTGTTTCACGACTACTCTCCAAGTGAATTCCAATTTCTTCATTTTTATTGAACGAAACGTCTAAGTTTCGAATCTTAGTCATGTTTCAAAGTTCTCAAACTGAGTTTTATCGCAGATTTGGACTCCGAACCCGGAGTATAACCTGAAAGTGACCAGTAAAGGCACTACATCTTTTGGTGAGTGCTTTCAAATACCGAATTGGACTTGATACTTGAACTTGATACGTGGCCAATATGATTACATGTTATATACGTGAATTGTTAGGGCAAGAGTGTACTTTATCGCACTTGCCCTTATGTGATATATACTTGTTTATTGTTGCAATTGACTCGATATACTTGTTTATGATGCGCGCACTTCCTGGAATTCTAGAAACCCTGCGGCGAGTTACTTAAGTCGAGCCGGCAAGGGCTTGGTCGATTGGGTAACGAACCCTGGGTCTCTTGTTTTGTCGAGTGGAGTGATATCTCCTCGACTAATTGGTATACTCGAGTATTACCACCCGTGTTTCTTGAGGATTTTGGGCCCAGCTGGGGGTTTGAACGGTGGACGGAGAGTCGTTTAAGTGGTGTTCTACTGGATTGGTTCCTTTACTTGAAAGTTGACGGAGTGTCAACTATTATGTGATCAAGCTCCTGATGATGAAATGGGAAGTTGGCTCCTGAGAGCCATCCGTATCCTTATGTTTTGGAATGATTATTGCTTATTGGTTTATTGTTTATTCTGAAAAACATTTACACTCGCTCATTTTGAGATTGCTACTTGACGTGTTATTGCTCACCTTTATGAACTCTTCATACTCGTTACTTTGCTCTATCAAAAAATTGTACTTATAAATAATGGTCAATTTGCTATTTGGAACCTCACTGGGCTTTTAGTTCATTCCACTCCATTTGTTTTCCTTTCAGGGGTACGAGCGAGGCGTGAGATATGTAAAGACTAGCGTAGACTAGTTGTTTTGACTTTTGACTTGTACTCGCGCTATTACTCGAATAGAATGTTTTGTATGTAGATTGTATACACTTTGAACCAGTTTGGGTATATTGAGGTTTTGTATCTTGATTGTGCGTCAATGTAAATTATAAGCTTGAATTGCGATGTTATTTATGGTCTATGGATGTATGCATGTGATACGAGTGAGTGAGTCCTAGTGAGAGCTGGGCAGGCGGTCCGTCGAACCCTTTGGTACGCCTTAGGGGGAGGTGGGGTCGTCACATTAGAAATACACCAAACTTGATACACTAAGTCTTCCATGTGTGAACAACATTTCTACCAAGTTTCATGCAAAAACTCCCACGGGAAGGTAGTCATTAAACAACTAAAGTTCAATAAATGTTCCATGGCTAATCTGCCTTCTCATGTTTCCTTCCTTTTTTAAAAACTTTGATCCACACCATCAACCTCAATTAATTCAAATGTTGTAACCAAGGTTCCATAAACATCCAATAAGCAATTTAGAGATAATTGACATCAAGGTTTTCGAAATATGACTTCCTAAATCAGATTTGACCATTCAGCCAAGAGCAAAGGAAAAATTTTCCAGATTTGAAGAGGAACTTTGGGACATCATTTGTGTATCAAAATGGTTTTAGAATAACACCAATTTTGGTACACTAAAACTTCTATATATTAACTATATCTCTACCAAATTTCACACAAAAACTCACATGGAAAGGCAGTTAACAAAATGACTGAAGTTTGTGAAATTTTCAAAGCAAATCTGTCAACTCAAGCTTCTCTTTCCTTTTCAAACACTTTGTATCATGAAATCAGTCCAATTTGGTTCATTTGTGAAACCAGTGTTCTAGAAACATTTGATAAGTACTTGACAAAACAATGGACATCAAGAATTTCGAAACAAAACCTCCCACATCAAGCTAAACCTGTCGGCCAGCATGAAGGAAGGGATTTTTCCAGATTTCCAGCTTTATCACATTTTCAAAATCAGGCCATAACTCACTCAATTCAAATTGGAATTGAGCATGGTTGGAGGCATTGGAAATTACATTCAAAAGGCTACAATTTCTCAGAAGGATTGTTTTAAAATTCTATCTACAACTAGCTCATTAATTGAGCATCAATTCCCAGCTCAAAACAGGGCTTCCAGTACAGATGAGAAACGGAACAGGCAAGTTTACAAGGTTGGTACGGCTCACTCAGCTGGAATCAAGACATCATTTTATACCATTGGAAAACTGGAAGTGTCTAGTTTCTAATGGAGCAAATGGCACTCGATTTCAATGTCGGAGCAAAACGTTATGGCCAAAATAAAATCACTGCCAATGCAATACGGGACGGGACACAATTCCAGTTTCGCCAAATTTTCGAAATCTCAATATTTGTCCAACCAAATCAAGTAATTTTTTGATGAAACTTTCTACACAACCTATATTACACATTTACATCAAAATCCAGTAATTTTAACTACAAAAAAATGCACTAAGGGTCCCGGCAATGGCAAGGGCAGAACGGGTAAAATTTTCCTCTTCACTTCCTTTGAACTTCTTCAACAATACAACTCATTTCCACTAGATTAAACACTAATCCATGTAAAACAACATCAAATCTCATAAAATCAGTCCATCAAGCCATAGTGGGAGTTCATAGAGCCCACACACAAAATTTCCATCCAAATAACAACACCCACATGAAGCTGCAAGCTTCATATCAAAGATCCATCCACTAAAACCAAGACTAGAAGATGAGATGATTACCTCCTAGTTTTTGAGATGAAACCAGAAATTTTGCACCTCCAAGACCCAAGAAAAACCAGCAAGATGATGCCTTTACCTCAGCTAAAGTTGCTCTCCAAGTGAAGAGGAAGTTGTGTGATGATTTGTAAAGGTTTTGGGAGTGAAATGGAAGCTAGAAGATGAAGTTTTTCCTTCCCTTTGTTCCTTCTTGGTGGCTGGACGAAAATGAGAGGTAAGAGATGAGAGAGATGAGGGTTTGCTGATGGTGAAGTTTCTTGGAGAAGCTTGGTAGTTGTGGCATTAATGTGGCACAAAAGTCAACTCTCAATAGTGCGCGTACGTGCGCGTTTTATGCCCGTTTCCTTTCGGGTTTATTTCACTTACGCACTAAACCTCTAATGCACTTCCTTTAACACTATAATTATTCACTCTTAGTTGTCTAGTATAAGTTTCTTAAGTCTTCGTTTAACCATTCCAACTCGATATACGTGAAATTCCAATTCACGCGCAAGAAGGCGAAATTTACGGGAAATTCATGTAACGATTATATAATTAACTACTACTAATGTAATTAATTATAAAATAACCATTTTAGAAATAAAACATGAGTCCTCAATTCTCCAAGATTATTACACTCTCGGATCGAATGTAGTCTTGAAAAATGTATACTCGCTATTTTTCACTAAACGAGCCCTAGAAAATTAAATTTACTAACGAGACGGTTTAAAAATATATTTGGGACATTATTCCATATAAATGGATTTAAAATGGTTGAAATAAATTATTCGGAGAAAACGGGTGAATAAGTAATTAATTAAGCCATTAAAATAGAATTATAAGTGAGGAAAATTCGGGTCCTCACAAGTTGGACATGATGAAGGCGTATGACAGGGTGTCCTGGGTTTTTTTGGTACAAATGATGAGAACATGAAGATCTGGATCCCCTTCAATTTCATAGAAATTTGTTTTACAAGTTCACAACTAGACCATATTCTAGCATCAAGTTGCAGCTCATGACCTGCACCCCAGTGAATCATCGAAACAGGGCAGTCATGTTCAAACGATTGGTATGGTTCACTCAGGTGGAATCAGGGCATACATTTTATACCATTGGAAAACTGGAAGTGTCTAGTTTCAAATGCCGCTGACAGTACTCGATTTCGACATCAGAATAAAAAGTTATAACCGAAACAAAAACACTGCCCGAGTAATACGGGACTCATTTCCAGCTTTGACAAATTTTCGAAAACTCAACATTTAATCGTCCAAATCACGTAATTGAAATAGGCACAGCTCGTTGTAGTCCAGACCTCCTTGTTTGTTCAAACCTTGGCTTTTCCTTATGAACTCCTCAAACCGATCCAATCGCTTTAGCAAATTCTTATCTATCGACGCGGACGACTCCCCAGCTTCTGCTTTCCCTTGGGTGGCGGTATCCATGTTAAATGGCTCAGTGATGGAGTAATAATGTGGTCCCTGAGGTTCGAGTGGCATATTTGGACTAATGTGTGAATAATTTTGGGGAATTTGGGGGTGAGAAGGATTGGTTTGGATAGCGGGTGCCTGGGTATAGGGTAGGGCATGAGTGAGATAGATAAAAGTTTCTTCATGCGGATTTGCAAAACGTGGGGTAAAGGGGGTTTGAGTATAGGGTAAAAGTATTGGTTGTGGTTCAGGTTGGTTAGTAGGTAAAGGCTCAGGTTGACCACCGCTACCACTACCAGCAACCAACTGGTCGATCACGCGCCGTTGTGTGGTCATTTCCATATTCAGCTCATTGAATTTATTCAAAACTTCGCTCAGTTGAGCTCCTCGGTTTGCCAAATCAGCTAACGGGGCCGTTACAGGCCTGTCGGATGATTCCGGGTGTGTACCCATGTTTACACAGTTTCTCAGAGCCCGACTGCGAGATCGTATAACGATGGGGCTTTTTGTGTAGCTATATTTGAAAAACACCTGAAAATTTAGGAAAAATCCCTATTTAGACTCCCTTTCTGGCTTAATTGCTGTTAAAAGAAAGAAAGAGAAAAAGAAAAAGACACGAGTTAGTAAAAATTAAAGTAATTCGGATGCATGTCCTATGGGGGAACCCTTTTTGTGCCAAGGGTAGGCCTAGAATGAAAATGTAATCCTCCAGAGCAGGCACTATACAATACCTGATGGATCCAATCAACTTATTGAGTGAAAAATAATTTAAAATAAAAATTGTCCAATTGGAGTGAAAAAGGGACATTTGTCCCAAAAATGAGGACAAAGTCCGAATGGATCGCCTGTTTTGATCGACACACGCAAAATGATGTGTGAAAAATTATACTCTTAAAAGGATTACATGTCTCGACTAATTTATTCAGTGAAGCTTAGACTTAAACCCTAAAAGGGAAAAAACAAGTCTAAGGGATTGGATGGAATTGATGATTTATTCAAAATTGACTAGATCACCCCAAAAATAGGTAAACTGATCAAATGAATTGAATGAAATTGATGATTTATTCAAAATTGATCAGATCACCCTAAAAAGGGTAAATTGGTCGAATGAAATTGATGATTTATTCAAAATTGACCGGATCATCCTAAAAAGGGGTAAATTGGTCAAATTAATGAAAATGATGATTTATTTACTAAATTGTCCTAAAATGAATGAATTGACAAAATGAAATCGATAAATAATTTGATCAAATGAATTGAATGGAATTGATAGTTTATTCAAAAATCAATGGAATTATCTTCCCTTTGGTAGTTTCAAAAATGCATTGCGATGCATTAGCCTATGAGCCTCCTACAATCAAGATTTGGCCTCAATAATGAGGAATTATTTTGCGAAATTCTTCAAGTTAATGTCCTCTTAAGCAAGAATTTTTACCAAACTATGTTTAAAAATGGCCAAAGAATTATTGTTTTGATGCCTCATATTCTAATGTACCAAAACGCCCCAGGGTCATGGAAAGATCGACCTACCTTACCTTGTGCACTACCCTTTAGATGATACCAAAATGCTAAACGTGCAAGTCTCTTTGGAATTAAATATCTGAGACACGAGGTGGCTTTCTAACGTGGGATCCCCTAAATAATGGCATTTCCGTTCTATGTTTATGCGTGGTGCCAATTTATTAAAGCAGTTTAAAATATGCAATTCGCAACTTGAACTGACCTAAGGAGCCTTTATTGCCAGGCGTGAGCCTAAAAATGAAATGTGTTCATGTTCAAATATGCGAAGCATTGAAAACGTGTCACATCAATGGGTAGGCTCCTAGAGAGTATCATGTCAGGTCTCTTATTTTTCTAGGTCTGATGAATGCGATAGAGACAAAAAACAAGAAAAGTTTAGTTCAATGAGACAAAATACCATAACACATTGTAGCGAAACAACACAAAGAGATAAAGCAATAAAAAGAAAAGAGGGGATTGGATCCCTCCCTTGTAATAGTGTCCCTATAGGTAAGCAGACGTCACCCTAGGTAAACTATCCATGAAGCATGAGGCTGGCTTCACTAATGCCATTAGACTCGATAGGTTTTTAAGTCCCCGAACCTTCAGATTTGGAAACCAAGGGTTTCATCAAATCCCAAGTTCTTTGTCGGTGGCTTCGACGTCCCCAGACATTGCTACGCACACATCGTTCACGGCTACATTCATGGAGTGAATCTATCAAAAATCCTTCACTTCACTTAGAAAGCTAAAGGCTATGAACTCCCAAAGCCTTAAAATGAGAAGATTGAGGACCCCTCGACATGCTACGCACAACATCGGTCGCTGATCACAAGTCCAATGAGGTCGCCTAAATCCTAATAGGGTGGAGTGCGTGACAAGCCACTAAAGAAAAATAAAATGAGGGGTAAAAAATATAAAGGCGTATGCACGTATGTCTATTGGAGGGAGGATCGAGAACCAACGCGGCTGTAGGGGTAATATCCAATCCAAATGCAATGCAAAAGCGCAGGATCTATACATCCACTCCATTCACTCGTACCCAATGGGAGAGTGAATGAGTGTGCAACCCTAGAAAATAGCATCTGACAATCAAATGTAATATATAAGAGGTTAAAAGAAGAAAAGATTTGACTAAATCAAATTATCTCGACTTCTCTAAAGTCCCCAGTGAGTCGCCAGCTGTCGGCCCATTTTTATAAGAAAAATAAATGGTTAAAAAAGTGAATTTTTTTGAAAAATGTATTTTTGATTTAAAAAGAAAATGAAAAAACATGGGTCTAAATGGGACATGAAAATGCGACGTTTTAACCCAAAATATAGTTTAAAAAGGGTTTTGAAATAAAAATCGGAGTCGCCACTTGGTATTGAGTTAAGGTGTACCAAGTCACCTAAAATGAATTTTTCGAAAAAATAGAAAACCTTTTTTAAACGACTCCTAGTCTACGAAAATCAAAGGAAAGGTTCGGGAGTCACATTTGACGAAGGGGAAGGCAAGGAAAAAAATCCAAGGCACCCCTTCGTCCTAGCCAAGGCTAGTTGCGTGATTTAGTCAAAGATTTTCTTGTTTTAACCAAAGAATTTATCACATTTGAATGTACTATATGAATGCATACCCTAGACCTAGGAGGGCATCGGGGGGCAAAATTTCTCTTCAAAACTTGATTAGTGCCAATCACATTAATTGTGATGCCCTATGTGGACTCTTTGGAGAGGTCACGAATAATGCAAAAATATGATACTCTAAGAAAAGGAAAAGGATAAAATAATTATAGGAAATATTGTCTTTAAGGAATGCATCATGTCGGGTACGGGGGACTAATGTTCGTGACTCAATTTTCCCTTTTAATAGAGGGAATACGAGCGTGCTAAAGCTAGAAAGCCAAACTCGTCCATATCTCATATTCAAGGAGTTACTCCCTAACCTATGCACGCAAATGAGCTTAGTAACTAGAATGAAATGCAAAAATCCTATGATCATACTTCAAATGTGGGAAAAGGGAGAAGGGTCATGCAAAAATGTAAAAATACTAAAAAGAAAAAAAAATGCATGAACATGAGATGAAGGCATGCGAATGTACTAGCGAGGGACGGTCCTATTGGATCTAGCATTGGACTAGTCCTTCACTAGCGCTCTCTCACAAGCATTGGAGTTGTAAGAACTCGAGGGGAAGACCATGACTAGCGTTGGACTAGCCACGGTTTCGTGCATTTGCATTCATCATACATACATAAGTAAATATGTATAATTAAAGCGAGTAGGCATGTGAGCACGTAATTCACATAATACATAACACATAAGCATGCATATCTAGATGCCAAACCCTAAGAAAGCAATTAAACACATAGCACATACGCATGCAAATCACACAAAGAAAAAACAAAGAAAACCCTAACTATTACATTAGGAGGGGGAAGCCTACTACAATCTAAAATGGGAAATAAGAAGGAATAAAACAATTAAATCCCTAACTATTGCAATTTTGGCATTCGAGTGCCTCCCAAAATAATCAAAATTAAATTTAAAATTAATACGCAAAATTAAAACAAATAAATAAATAAATGAAATAGAAATAAAAATAATAATAATAATAATTCAAAAATCATGCAATTACACACATAAAATCACATAGGAGCACATAGAGAGATTTAAAATAATACAAGAAGATACCTCCCTTGACGTAGTAACTAATTGGGGTGTGGATTTGCCCTATTTAACTCCAAAATTAGCAAAAATCATCAAGGCACCAATTTAATTAACAAATAATTCATAAAAATGGAAATAAGCATGAAGTCAGTCAATTGAAGCGTTTAAATGGAACATAATTCATAATTAAAGAGGAAAAGCAACTTCTATTTAAGACAACAAATCTATTAGGGACCTAACTGCAAAAATTAAGAAAGTTTTAGGGGTTAATTTGTAATTATCATAAAAGATTAAGGGTCAAAATTGAATAAAATAAAAGTCCAGGGACCTATTTGAAATTAAATTAGGGACCTAATCGAAAGAAAAAAAAGGTTTTAGGGCCGTAACATAATTAATGAAAAGTAAAGGGACCATTATGCAAAACATTTTATGGTTCCTTGGTGAATCAGGCCGCTGGGCCACTTTATTTCTTTTCTTGGGCCGAAACTCCCTTAGCCCAAGGCAAAATCCAAGCAAAATGTACGGGCCAGACCGTAATCTTACCCCAACAAATCCAATCAAAAGGGTAGGCTTTTACCTCCTAAGCCAAAACGAAAAACCCAAGTAAATTAAACCAAACCCATTTACTAAACCCAACCAGATCCTCAACATTAATCTGCCCCAAAAGCCCTAAGAAGATATTAACCCAAGCCTTTAATCTATTTTACTAATCCAAGAAGGTAAGAAATCTAAAAAAAAATGCTGGACCTTAATCATGCATTAAATCCCAAGATTAATCTACACAACAAGTCACATATCACAATCAGAAGAAGATTAAAATTTTAAAAGGGCAAAATTGGTTCAATTGCGAAAGTATTTGGGCCATAGTGAAATTAATTAAAATTTGGAGGTCAAACTGCAATTTGAGAAAAAGAACATGCAGCCTGTACGAAGACACTTTCTTCTTCAACATTTTTCCTTCTGCAACTTTCTTTTCACCATTTCTGGGTTTCATTTTCACCAAACGCACGAAACAAGTTCCCAAACAAACTAGCTCTTATAACTTATGTACTTTATTTCACAACCCAATGCTAAACATAAACAGGAACAGGCCATAATCACAAAAATAATCTAAAGTCAAGCATGGTAGAAACATGAAACAAACCCAGCAGCAACAAAGTTCCAAACCCACGTCCAAAGAGTCTCGTTCTTCATAAAATGTGTTAAACCAAGCAAGAAAGAGCGTTATGGTTACCTGAGGAAACCTTAGAACCAGATTTGAGCGGGAAAAACACCGATGGAAGCAGATCTGACGGAGCTTTACACCAGGTTGCGGGTTGATCCACGTGTGTTGAAGCTGCAACTTTGGAGCTTCGATTTGGATGACTTACAGTCGTATTTTCCACCGAGTCTCTGAATAAAAGTCGCCCCCCTCACGTCGTAGATTTAGCAGAAATAAAAAATTTCTTAAACCGAGCTAAAATGGAGGAGATATGTGAGTCAAAAGATGGTTGAAAATCAGCTCTTTTTGAGAAAATTTTTCTCTCTTTCTCCCTCTCTTTTTTCTTCTTTCTTTCTGTTTTTCTCTCTCCGTTCCTTGTTCCGCCGCCACTCCCTTTCTTGCATTCTTTTGGAGCCTTTTTATGGGCACTCAAAACACCCCAAAACCTAGCATCTAGGGATCAGATTTAGAACGGCATTTTTTGTCCATTCCAAGCCATTAGATGGCTTTTAATCTGGAAGCTTCTTGTCAATTGGGATTGGGCTACGTGGTTTGGTACTGAAGGGTTAAAAGGGAAAACAAATGCCCAAAAAAAAAAGGGTGGAAAATGGCAGCTGGAAATCGGTACTATTTGCTGGTTTTTGTACCAGCTCTGTGAAGAAGAAGGTGCGCGCGTGCACCACGCGCGCGTGATTTTTTTTATTTTTTTTTTTTACAAAAAGGTGATTTCCACTTCTTTTCTCTCTCTTTTTTTTCTTCTTTTTTCTTTTTCTTCTTCTCTTTTTTTTTGTGAAATTTAGTAGATAAAAAATGCTTTTAAATCAATTAAAATAAAATAAGAGACACGAAATAGGAATAAAATAAAATAAAATAAACCTAAAATTGAAACAAATAAATCTAAAATTAAACTAAATAAATAAAGTTCGAAACCAAAAATTTGGTGTCTACACTTAATATACTAACGGGTCCCACGTCCAATATACACTACTAATGTCACATAAACGAACTTATACTAGAAAAATGATTTTTAAACTGTACTTACTTATAAAATCTCTGAAAATACTAATAAGAAAGTAAAGTAATGAAAATGCATTCGAAGAATTAAAATCAAATAATATAAAAGAAAAAAATTTTGCGGGTCCTCACATTTTGGATGTGTGAATAAGCATGAAAGATCACCATTTTTAGTTGGAATAAGCACGAAATCAGGTTGTAAGTCTTTAATCAAAACTAGAAAATTTTTGACAGCTTTACAACCTACAAAAACAAAATAACCTTCAACTTGAGACAAATCAGAAATTGGATAAAAAAGCAGTGGTACATCATCTACTAAATGGTAAGAAGGTATAGAACAAGATTTAAGTGTGAAAACTCCCTTTGACACTTCATTATTCCTTCCACCAATTGATTCAACTTGAGAAGGCATTGCTAGCTTTTTAAACTTTTCTTCAAAATCTGCATGAGAAATACAAGTGTTAGGATGGAAATTATACTCAAAAGAAGGTGAAGATGATGAATAAACCATAGGTAGCAAATGAGAGTCAAAATTTGGAATTCTCCCTTCATGGTGGGTTTGAATTAAATCCCCTTTGGTATGGACAAATTTGAATTGAGATTGTTCCATGAGGTGTTCCCAAATAGATTTAACTCCTAGAAGACAAACTCCATGGAAACTAATGAATTGTACGAGTGACTTTGGAATGGAGCATGGCATGACTAACTTCACTTGACTTTGCTTAATCTGCACAAAAGAAGAAACACTAAACAAAGCAAAGGTAAGTTCGTTGGGAAAACAATAAGCCCTCACATTTTTACTCAAAATCGGCTCACTTTCTCTTTTTTCTTCCTTTTTATCACTCATCTCATCCGATTTTTTCATCTATTTTTCTAGCTCAATGCCCTCGATTGTTTCCTCATTATCAACCTCCTCAACAGATGGTTCAATAGGATGAGATACCCCTTTGTTAGGAATATACTCAGCTACCTCCTTCTTGGAAGACTCACTTTGATGGCATCTATTTGACTCCATTTGTTTTTGGTGTAGAAGACGTTGATATGTCTCCCAAAATGACTCCTCATGAGATGGTTTAATTCTAGGTTTAGGCCTCGAAGATGTTGAATGATCCTTCTTGTCACCTCTTGTATAAATCGGCTTTAAATAGGTAGGTTGCATGGAACCCCTCCTCTTGAGAGATTCGTTCTCGCGCTTAGGTTTATGTTTGTGTTTCCTCGACCATTGTTCCCAATCATCAAGGTCGGTGTTCACATTTGAATCACTAGACTCATTCAAAGGTTGTTTCCCTCGAGATTTCTTAGAGGAATTCCTTGAAATTTCTAGATTATCAATGCATTCATGGATTGTCTCGAACTTAAGATCTAGCTTTCTTTGAAAGTCCGCTAACATGGCATCCAATTTAAGAGCAAATTGAGTAATAGTTATTTCATCTCCACTTGCCATGTTTTTTAAACCTGCAAAACTCAATAAACTTTAGTGGTAAAATGCCTCACCTGCTCCCTTATGTGTTTTCTCTCGCCCTCGTGTATCACTCAAGTGTTTAAAAACACTCTAATGTGCTCACCAATCACCTCTCAAATCACTTGATTGCTTCCTTTGAAGAAATCAGAATTTTCTCCAAGAAATTCAACCAAACTTCACTCAAGTTTCACCCAAAATGTGGCGTATAATTGGTGGGATTTTAGGGTTGATTAGTGACAAAAAAAAGGCAGCAAAACACGCTGGAATTTTCAGATTTTAGTCCGTAAAAAGGTAACTCAAGTGTTGGAAGTGTTTGACTTTGACAAGGACTCAATTTGGAAACTAACAACTAATTAAATCCTAGACTGATTTGGACTCTTTTGGGTGCCTACTAAACATGAAAAACAATCTGGAAAGGACTCGAAAACACTAATTTATCAAGCTGGACAGAATACTACTTTCGACCAAACAAGACTCAAGGTGGCAGAATTTGTTGGATCCAAGAGTGACTCTACCCAATTTTGCACTTAGCTGTATTTTTGGGTAGTTTCTAATGGCTACAAATAGGTCAGATTTGGTAGTCTTCATTGGTGACTAAGCCTTGTTTCCCAATCCCAAACCGACTAGGATTCCCCAAGCTAACAACTTCCTGATCCGAACCCCCCCTTTTTTTTTTCTTTCTTGTGTTTCTTCCTTTTTGTTTTTTTTCTTGATTTTTCAAAAATCAAACAGATTTGTTCTTTCTATCCTCTCTCTTTTTTTTTCAATTCGGATCAAGCTCAAGGTTCCAAGAATAGGTTGACAGCCGTTATTTTGGTTTCAAGAAACAAGACCTTGGATCAAGAATTGATCACCCTTATTTCAAGAATTCAAGAACAAGACACGGTTATGGCTTGTGCTAAAGGTAACCGCTTATTATATCAAGATTTCAAGAAAATTCAAGCAACACTTCAAGATATTCAAGAATCATCAAGAAACAAGGTAAATATATCAAGAACTTCCACGAATAAGGTAAACAGCCTTGTTTAGTGCAACACACAAAATTTCCCACCCCCTTTGTCACGAAACCCTAATGTAAAACTTTGGACAAGTAGCGATTAGTTTTCCTTTTTTTTTGACTCTTAACGAACACAAGACCTAAAGCAAGATGACAAGGGGACAAGACAAGATGCAATAAACTACTCGAACATCCACAAACAACAAAACACAACAAGATGACTTCGGACAGCCACAAAGCAACGACAAAAAGGACAAGTATAAACGACAAAGGGAATCTAGCGAATAACTTAACCAATGACATGACCAGAATTGAACAACTACGTATGGACAATATGCGGAAAGATTAGAGACACAAGCAACAAGACACGATTAAGGTTTTTAAGACACAAACAAGAATGGACAGCAACACGGGTTAAGAACAAGGACGACCAGATTTGGGAAAACACAAAAAGACAACTTAAAAGACTCGACTGGATATACTTGATAACGTCAACTAGCTCTGATTATCAGCTAATGTGACACGAACTCTGAAGAAGACGGAACTCGTGACTCATGCGCAAGATCTAGACAACTAACACCGAAGGTTTGGCAGCGGAAAATTTGACCCTAATAATCCTACGAGCTACGAACAATATTGATACGATCTCAACCCGTAACTAATCGAATTAATGAACCAAATTGTAGGTAGAAGAACGCCACAATTAAAGAGGTGTTTTCTAACACCCCTGGCCGATATTGTCCCACAGTTAGCAGCCCCGTGGGGCCGTGGGTTTTGTTCCTGGCTGTGCTGGACAACACAACAGGCTAATGCCTCACCAAAAGGTCTCGACCAGGTGGGGGACATCACAACAGGTTATTAAAGCAGCCCAAGACTTCCTCCCTTAGCCGACGTGGGATCATTACAATCCACCCCCCTTAGGGGACTCAACGTCCTCGCCGGCACACCGGGGTCGGGAGTCGGCTCTGATACCATCTCTAGCACCCCTGGCCGATATTGTCCCACAATTAGCCGCCCCGTGGGGCCGTGGGTTTTGTTCCTGATAGTGCTGGACAACACAACAGGCTAATGCCTCACCAAAAGGCCTCGACCAGGTAGGGGACACCACAACAGGTTATTATAGCAGCCCAGGACTTCCTTCCTTAGCCGATGCGGGATCATTACATACTTGATTGATAAGTTCGATCGAACAACTTAAGAAAACTCTCAAGTATTCAAAGAAAAGTCTCTTGGACAAGAGAAAGTGATTAACTCACCATTGTTATTATAAAATCTGATTAACTGAAAATATTGGAGAAGACTAGACTATTTATAGCCTTACATAGACTCAAAACCTAATGTGCTTTGGAATTGTCTAGAAATCCTAATGTGATTTGGAATCACTTATTTTCCTAAAATTAATAACAAGAAGTCGGCCATCTTGAGATTGTAGACACCAAATTTTTATTTTTTTTAGCATTCAATATTTGTATTTATTTTTTATTTGATTTTTAAGGTATCTTTTGCATTAAGAAAAAAAGTGTGAAAATCTTCAGAAAAAATTGTTTCAATTCTTTTAAATTCAATTTGGAAAAAGAGGCAAAAAAATAATGGCCATTTTTGAAAGTTTAATTTGTTTTTTTTTTTAAATTTGTTTATATTATTTATTTATTTAAAGTGATTTTTGAAAAATGACAATGACAAAAATTGGTGGAAGTTTGCATGTGAGACAAGTGGAGTGTATGTGATTGGGGACAAGTGTCCCTTTTTGTCTTGGACAACACATCACCTAGATGGTGAGGTGTCTAGACACTTGTAGTGTTAGGATCAATTGGGAAATAAAAAAGAAGAGAAGGGAATGGGAGGAAGGCAGCTTCGGTCAGGAGAAAAAAAAAAGGAGAAACAGAGGGGTGGCGGAGTGAGGAAAGCTGCGGGGAAAAAGAAGAAACAGAGCAAGAGTAAAAGAGGAGACGGAGAGCTTGGAGAAAAGGGGGAGGTTTTCGGCTAAAAAGAAAAGGAAAGAGCGAAAAAGGCAAGAAAGAAAAACGGGGAAGGGCAACGGCGGACAGAAAACAAAATGGGGGAGAAATAGAAAAGAGCTACGGGAATTAAAAGGGAGGAAAGGGAGGAGGAGCAGGCCATTCAGAAGAGCTTCGGGCCAGAAGCAAGAAGGGAAAGGCCGCGACCGGAGCCGCCATTGCCACCACCGGAACCCACCATCATCGCCCGCGGATCTTCATCGTCAGCGCACTGTAAGTTTTTTCTCTAAAAATTTTAGTTTTCTGTCCAGTGTTTGTAAATGAGTTTTCTGTGATTTCGTTATTTCCATTTTCATGTTGATCGTTCATGGATTTTAGAATATGTGTGCCTTACGTGCTAAATTGGACTGAAATCTTGATTTTCTGCGCAATTTCTGGGCTGATTATAACTTCAATTGAGCAAAATTTGGTGAAATTTTTTAATGTCTGTTTGTTGCTCGATGAAATGTCCAACCGAGACTTCAGTTTCAAGGATGAATCGATTTCTGTTTTTGCATAACATTTGGCCAGTTCAATGCTTGTTAAAACATGATAGTTGATGGTTAGGGCAAAATGGCCGAATCAGAGGTTGCAGAAGCTTTCCTTCAGTCACGTTGAAGAAGAAAGCTTCAGCGAACCATTTGTTTGCAAAAATCTGGAAATTTGCAAATTGACCCCTGCCCTTTGGTGAAATCACATTTAAGCCTGTATAACTTCCAGATCTTGTTCAATTAGGGCATGATTTAAACATAAATTGACCCCTGGACATTACTTTTCTGTAATTTCATCCCCTGAATCATGAGTAGTTTCATCACAGCCCGAATGATTTGATTTTTCTTAGGTCTTTTTTTTTGTTGTGTTTGAACCTCTCAACTTTCCCTCATGCCGATATGGCTCAGAAAATTGGAAAAATCAATCAAATTGGTCCCTTTAACTTCTTTAATTGTTTCAATTGGGTCCTTGTTTGTCTTAATTGGTTAAATATGAGTAGTTTACTTTCCTTGGAATGTTTTGAGTGATTCAATTTCGTGTTCATTTCCATTTCGTGTGATTATTCATTAATTAAAGTGGTGGGTAAATAAGTAATTTCGCTTCATCAGGGCCCCAATTCAAGGGAGGTACACTCTATCCCTTATTTTTACTTGTTTGACTTCCTATGTGTAATTATGTGGTTTTACGTGATTAAGTGCTTGCTCTTTTGGATATTTTATTTTATTTTTACTTATTCTATTTAGTTACTTTATTTGTTTTAATTTAGTTAATTCATTTAATTTGTAATTATTTGAAAGACACTTGAATGCCACAATTGTAATAGTTAGGTTTATTTTAATCATTTATTTTCATTTCCCCCTTTAGATTGTAGTAGGCCCCCCTCAAATGTAATAGTTAGGGTCTTTATTTGGTTTATTTCTTACTTGTGTGATTTGCATGACTATGTGCTATGTGTTACCGCTTTCTTAGGTTTTTGCATCTAGATATGCATGCTTACGTGTTATGTGAATTACGTGCTCACATGCCTACTTGCTTTAACTATGCCCATTTACTCGTGTATATATGGTGAATGCAAATGTACGATACAACCGTGGCTAGTCCAATGCTAGTCATGGTTACTTATTCCCGATCGCTCACAAGTCCAACGCTTGTGAGAGTGCGTTAGCAAAGGGCTAGTCCAATGCTAGACCCAATAGGGTCGTCTCTCGCTAGTACATACTTGCATGCTTGCACTACATTTCATTCATTTTTCTTTTTAGCATTTTACATGAACCTCTACCCCTTTTTCCGCATTTGAAACACAATCTTAGGATTTTACATTTCATTCAAGTATTAGGGTCATTTGCCTGATTAGGTTAGGAACTTACTCTTTTGGTAAGGGGGATGGACGAGTTTTGGCTACACATAGCCTTAGCACGCTCATTCTTTTTCTAACCAAAAAGAAAAGCAAAAGTCATGATTTAGGGTCTCCCCGTACCCGTCTTGCTTGCATTCCTCTAGGGTTCATGCATTTCATTTACTCACTATCACTTTACACTTTCACTTCATATACTATTACTTTTTCCACATGACTCTTATCTTATACATTCTCACTCTACCACTAGCACTTTACATACTACCACTGAGCACACATGCACTTCACACTATTACTTTACATACCTCTCCTTGCACCCCCATTTGTACACTCCCACTTACACACTATTATTTTTATTATTACTTTTTTCACTTCACACAAGCTCATGTTTTCACATTGCATACATTCATTCCATTCATTTTTTCGTCATTAGCTTTACTCGTGACCTCTTGGAGGGCTTATCCTTAGCTATCACAACTCATGTGATTTAGTCCGATCGAGCCTCTAAGAGATATTGGTCCCTTTCGATTCCTCATTAGGTTTAGGATTGCATTCATATTAGTTACATCCAAATGCGATACATCTTTTGGTTAGAAATTAGGAAAATCATGACTAAATCATGCAACTAGCTTAGGCTAGATTGAGAGGGTGCCTTAGACATTGTCTTTGCCTTCCCTCTCTTCAACTAAGACCCCCGAACCATTTTTTCTCTGATTTATCGTAGATTTTGGAGTCAATCCAAAAAGGTTTTACATTTAAATCCACATTTTTTGGGTGACTTGGTACACCCTAACTCAATACCAAGTGACGACTCCTACATTTTACCGAAACCTTTTTAGATTACTATTTTTGGCCAAAACGTCGCATTTCAAAGTCCCATGGCCTTTCCTTTCATTTTCACACACATCACCATTTCAAACCATACTTCACTCACTTATTATACTTTTATTTTATTAAAAATGGGGCGCGACAG
>NW_020863278.1:0-35325 GCF_003713205.1 Coffea eugenioides | reverse complement strand
TTTGGAACTAACTTTTTAAAACAAGTATCTCCATATAGCATTACAAATTACGGATTACAAATAAATTACAATGATAACATTATTTACATCCCTAGATGACTAGCTCCACTAGTGTTTATATCCCTATTGGATTAATTTATAAAGATTTTAAAGCATAATATTTTGCTGCATATATAGATAATGGATCAGGATCTTAGTTATTTAAAAGGACATGTTTTTCTAATCAATATACAGTAAAATTAAAAGATATCATTGGGTTAGATATTTTCAATAATAAGATATATTTATGTGAAGAAATTTCCTTACCACAAATATTATTAGGATCATAACTAATAAAGTGTCTATCATTTTACTTCTCTGATACAGGAACTAATATTTTACTAGGAAATAATTTCTTTTGGCTTTTACATAAAGGTCTATTTGATACTTTAAGATAACAAATACATTTTAAAACACCATATAGACATTGAATTATAGTCAATAGATTTAAAAATACTTATGCTAGAAAAACTCTGATTTCTTTTCAACCTCGCATTGCCAACGTGGTGAGATTGGATATAAAGAAAAACCATTTTTCAAAAGTACAACCTCTATTAAAGATAGAGAATATAGTGGATAATGCTATGCAATAGATGAAAATTATAATTGAAGGATTAGAAATTATAAAAGCCAAAATTAAGCAATGCTACTCTGATAATCCCTTACAATTTTGGGATAGAAATTGAGAAGAAACAAGATTAGAGATGATAGATAAACATAAAATAATAAGAGTTGATGTTATGAGATAAAGTCTTCAAGGCCAAGAAGAATTTAACATATAACTAGAAGAATTAGAAAAGGTAAAGATAATTAGATCAAACAGATCACCTCACCCATCTCCAACCTTCATAGTTAGAAATAATAAGAGGTAAACCTAGGATGGTAGTCAATTATAAAAAGTTAAATGATAATACAATTTTTTATGGATGTTTTTACCTCACAAAAAAGTTTAATTAATGCGATTAGAGGAAAAAAGATATTCTCGATGTTTGATTGTAAAAGCAGATTTTGGCAAATAAAGAGACATAAGGACAGTATTCAATATATTGCATTTTCATCTCCTCAGGGACAATATGAATGGCTTTTTTTTTTGGAAAAACTGATATAGTAGGAAAGCTGAAAACAAGGAGTACTACTCCCTTATATTGACTTGTCAAACTGTTGCATGGACAGTTATGTCTAGGTTAGCTAGCGACTGAATATGTTTTGGCAATTGTGACAAGGACTTGCAATACTGTGCCCGATACTCGGATGACTTGCCAGCACATCAGCAACCACATTCACTTCTTTATAAATATGACGAAGATTACCTGCCAATCGTTGTAGCAAGGACTTAACTTTCAAAATAACATTTCAGAGTGGCCAAGTAGATAGATGATCCGAAACCACCAAAAGAAAAAGCGGCTGCGAATCTACTTCTGTCTCAATCCGAGACATTGCTTTACTACTACATATCTCCGACCCATAGAGTAACACCCTGACTTCCGCCTCTAATACTTGTAAATCTCCAAACTCTGTAAAAGGCTAAGATGACATTGCTCCGATGGTCACTGAGGACACCACCTCCCGCAGCCTTTCCATTGCTAACATTGGCGTTCGTATGAAGCTTCAAAAAACCCAATCTTGACGCCTCCCATTTCACTGCAATGCACATTTTCTTTTTGGGTTGGTTAAGGCAGAAGAAAGACGCTATGACTGAATCAAAGTCCCCTGCCAACTAATTCCTTTTAATATGGGTAGTTGTACCCAAGAGTTGTAAGAAGGAATAAAATTTCTTGATAACCCACCTAGGCTCCATCTGGAGACCCTCAAAATGGGCCACATTCCTCCTACGCCACATAAACCATACTTACAATATGAATGACTTGTTATGCCTTTTGGATTAAAAAATGCACCACAAATATTTCAAAGAAAAATGAATAATATTTTTAAGAACTATCCTTTTGTTCATGTGTATGTAGATGATATTTTAATTGTTAGTGATAATATAGCCCAACATATTATTCACTTAAACACTTCTGTAGATTTATGTATGCAATATGGATTGGCAGTTTCAGAAAACAGCAAAAATAGGATTATAAGAAATAGAGTTTCTTGGTATGGAAATAGACGGGAAAGGGGTAAAACTACAACCTCATATACTTGAAAACTTAATCAATTTTCTAATAAACTTTTAGACAAAACACAACTACAGAGTTTTTTTTTTGGAATTCTTAACCGTGCTTCTGATTTTATACAAAATTTAGTAGAAATACGAAAACCTTTTCAAAACTTTTCAAGAAAAATAAAAAATTTGAATTTTCACCCTATTTAGAGGATCAAGTTAAAAGATTAAAAATCTTTGTAAATATTTACCTAAATTAACCCTACCAAATGATAAAACTGATTTGATACTTGAAACAGATGTCTCTGACCAAGTTTGGAATGAAGTATTAAAGAAAATAGAGTATGATGAATATAGTCAAAGGATTGGAGAAATACTTTGTGGTTATACCTCAAAAAGTTTTTCTGAAATTCAACAATGATATCATATTTGTGACAGCCCCACCTCCTCCTAGGGCGTACCCAAGGGTTTGGCGGACCGCCTGCCTAGCTCTCGCCAGGGTTCAGTCACAATTCTTGAAATTTACAAATGATAACCTCAAAATAAAAGCGATATTAAATATAACCTTCAAGATATACACTTATGGACCTCCAATGTCCACACAATCTATAATACGACCAAGGAGTCAAACTTGTAAAAATCAACCAAACAAGCTGGTTAGACATCTATGAAGTATTCCCTCGAGCAACTAACAAACTTAGAAGAAATCGAGACCTTCCTTAATTCAACCTCTCATGTTTTCATCCCTGTAAGGAAAACAAATTGCATGGAATGAGCTAAAAGCCCAGTGAGATTCCAAGTAACCAAGCAGGTAAAATAAGAGACAAGATAGCATACCCAGACATCAAGAAACAAGTCAAACTCAAATAGATCAGGGCCCAGTATATAGTTAAGCAAGTAGCCAGATGGATCATGCAAAAGTGTACAGTAAAGAACACATTCACGGCAAAGGATATAGGTTGCTCTTAGGAGCAAGTTCCACAGTAGCTTGATCAAGGTCCTTTGACTTTCCGTCAACCACGAAAGTATAATGTCCGTAGATCTCCACTTTACACCAATTTCCGTCCACCAAACATACCCCTTATCGGGCCCGAACGTCAAAGAAGTACCAAAGGTTCGTTGATCTTCTCGACCAAACCCTTGCCGGCTCGATTCGTCCAACTAGCCCTGGGTTGGACTTATAGTCCCAGATATACAGTAATTCAGGATATGGCTTATAGCCCCAAGTATTCAGTAATTAGGAAATGGAGTCGTTGGCTGTTATCCAACGCTCACGCATTAATGATTGGAGACGTTAGTTGTCACTTAAAGCTCCGTATTCAGTAATATCAATGTTCAAGTGATGAATTTCAATCAGGAGTAAACAGGTTAGGAACTTTATCCTTTACCCAAGGTTGCTCAGCTTATCCGACCGCTCGGAGGCTGGTCTAAAGCAAGAGGTCCAACGAGAGCTCAGTTCAGCCGTTGCCGACTTACATTCACGCATACGCATGAGTAACCCTAAATTCCACTTACCCGACGTCTCGGATAAGATCCAAGGCCCAGTTCAACCACTACAAGAGAAATGTAGCTGGTCTACAATTCAACCGCTATAAGAAGGATGTAGCCGGTCTACTATTCAACTATCACAAGAGAAATGCAGTCGGTCTATAGTCCAACCGCTACAAGAAGGATGTAGTCGGTCTACTATTCAACCGCCACAAGAGGAATGCAGCCGGTCTACAACCATGCACATAAACATGCAAGTCCTCACGCAGGATCAATTAATTCAAGTTCATGGAGGTCGAGTGCGAATAAGAACACACTCGTCTAGCCATGATCAAGTCACAAGTAATGTCCAGTAATACACATTCTCAAGCATTTCAAGTCAATATACAGGTCACCTACAAATCAAGTTACTTGTTCATGCATGAAGGAGATATCAAGTATTTAGTCAAATCAGGTTAATTAAGTATACATAAGAGCATACTCGCCCAAACAGGCTCAAGTCACAAATAAGCTTAACATAGCATGTTTCAAGCATTTCAAGTATTTCAATTCACAAATAATCATAGCATATCATGTTTCACAAACAAGAAAAATAGAGCAAAACTGCAAAAATAAAAAATTCTTCAGCAAATCCGGCCAAATATTGGCCGGATTCAAGGTCGGATTGACAGGGAAGATTTAAAAATTTTTTATGCTCACTGCCTCAAATTCGGACGACAATTCGGCCGAAAATCCGGCCAAAAAGTAGCCGAATTCTGGCCAGATTTCCGTTATAATTAAATGGTCGTAATGCTTGAACAGAATATCAAAGTTTAATCGAGTTAGGTCAAGTGCGATAATGTACACACTTACCTATGAGATGATAAATCAAGTACCTAGCAACTTCCAGCAACAATGAGCATATAATACACAGTTGGAACACTCACCAATCAATTGCAACCCTTCACTTTAACCCTGGTTCATCATCTTGAACTCTCTCGAGTCCTGTGGTTATATACTATATTAAAAGACTAACAAGACAAAGCCAAAATACATGAAGAACTTAAGGTTTCCAAAACTTCATTTCCTTTCATTTAAACCTCAATTCCACTCATAATGCAAACTCAAAAGAGTTTACCAACTCCAATTGTAAAGTTGGAAATGAAAGTAGGAACAGTTCTAGGAAAACAAAATTTTTCCAGTTTTACATGATACTATTTGAAAAATCATATCTCAAGTTTCTTAAGTCCAAAATTTATAACTTTATACCGTCGGAAAATAGACTCAAAGGGTTACTGTGAGACCCCGTAAATTTTCTCAGTTTCTCGGTTTTATTTTATTTAATTGCATGCTTTTCTGCATTTTCTTTATTAGAAAATTTTCTAGATAATTTTTATGAGTAAATATAGTTTTTAGATGATTTTTCTAGTATCGGTTAGATTTTAAGAAATTAAGAACGTATATCGGACGTGGGACCCGCTAGTGCGGAAAGTTCGGTAAAATTCGGCCAGTTAGGTTAAGTTTTGGATACTGGGTTTAATTTACCGGATGTTATGAGATAATTAGAGGATACCATATGGATTAGAGTTGAGGAAACAAAAGGATAGCTTAGCATTTAATGGAAGTGACAAGTGTCACTTGTAGATTAATTCTTACTTGTTGACCACTATTCATGACTTTACCAAATAAATCAAAATTGACTAAAATTACCCTTCATTTTCAAGCTTCTTGGCCGATTCTCTCCAAGGAAGAAAGAAAGGAAAAGCTCTCCAATTTCTTGCTCCAATCTTGCCCAATCTTTCCATTCAACCGTTTAATCTTGCATTTACTCCATAAAACCCCTTAAGTGAGTGGTTGTGAGGTGATTAGTGAAGTTGTTTGGAGGATTAAGGTGCTAAGTTGCTCTTGTTCTTGGGTTGTTAAGGTGAGTAACTAAGGGACCTTTCTTGCAACTCAATAATGCTTAATTATTGACATGTGTGAGGTGAAGTGATGATTTTAGGTGTTGTTTCATGACTTTTGGTAGAATTTGGTGCATTTTCTATTTAATCATGATTTTTCTATTTTCATATGATTCCTATTGTGTGGCCATGTATGATGGTTGAAAATGATCTAGAATGAAGCTAGAATGCGTAAATTGTGGTTGTTTGCGGAAAATTTCCGCATTGAACGGAAAAATTCGGATTTAGGGTTTCAATTCAACTATTCTTGTTCCTCATAGTTAAAGACCGAATTAGCCTTGGGTTAAAACATAAAATTTGTATGGAATGATATTTTATAGTTGCCTGCAAAATTTCAGGCCAATCGGAGCAACGTAACCTATGAAAAGACTGAAATACCCCTGCTGGCCTGTTTCTGTCCGAACTTGGTAATCAGCTTTGGTATTTGGTTAATTTGATTGGGAATACGATTTATTTGGTTGTGGATGTCTTCTTAAGAAATATATCCTGGTATCTTAGCTTTCGGATGGCTTTGGAATCACTTGAATTGGACTTAGGTAGCCTGACTTATGATGATTTAACCAGAATGCGGTTTATTAACCTGTTTATGCAGTTCTGGTTTGGTTTATTGATCTTTTGACCTAGTTGCACTACAAACTGGACTGAGTGGCCTTCTTCAACATTGTATCCCTATCTGTTAGCTTCGAAACGGTGTATAGTATACATCCATCCGATACTCGTAGTGCCAGTTGTGCCCAATACGCTTAATGGCGTCAAAACTGTTTTTAGGTCTTAGAGCTTAACTTTCATTTTCGGATTTTCCTTAGCTTACTTTAGTACTTTTACGTGCTAATGAAGCCTTATTTTCGGTAGTATGTGGAAATTGGTTTATAACTTGTAATCAAGACGCTCTTTGGGCAGAAGTATATGAAATATCATTTGCTTGCTTGGTGAGTATACTACTCACTTGTTTGTTTACAATGTGGCTTTGTTATATTTGAACTTGATGCCTTGAAGTCTTATTTGCACCGGTGAAACTGATTAAAGTGAGGGTGTACTTGATCGCCCTCACCCCTTTTGTATTATATATGACTGTTAACTGTGGTACTTGAATAGTACATGAAATACTGGATTGGGTGTGGTATGGATGAGTATCCAACGGCCATTACTGTTACTACTGAGCTCAACCCCATTGGTAGTCGATTGGATCGAGTCGGCGAGGGCTTGGTCGTGAAAATTGACGAGCCATGGGGACTGTTATATGGAATCTTGTAGTATGAGACTCTCGATTCCGGTATACTCGAGTATTACCAAATTTATACTGTTTGGAGTTCGGGCCCGGTAGGGGTATGTTGGGTGGAAGGAATGGAAGTAAAGTGGAGCCTACGGTTGGTTACTTTGTAAACATTGACGGAGGGTCAATGAAATCCGATCAAGTATACAAGCGAGGAAAGGGGCTCTTGAGAGCCGTCCGTATCCTTTTAACCATGTTGTGAATGTGTGATCTTGGTTTACTTCATTATTGAACGTTTTATGCCTATATGAACTTGGTTGCTTGAGTGATAGTATCTCACTGGGCGTAAGCTCACTCTATTCCTTTTGTTTTCCTTACAGGAATTTGAATACTTTTGGAAAGTTCATGAATGTTGGTTGCCGAGTTGAGCTTGTTGTAACTATCTTTTGAATAGCTCCTTTTGGGCAAAACTCTACGTGCATTTTGGATCCAACCAAAAATGTTGAGTTGTAATTTGCAAACCGTACTTGTATAAACTTGTTGGACAACTTGGGTATGCCCTTTTGGTATGTAAATGCTAAATTTCAAGATGTATATGTTTGATTGATGCGTGGTTGGATTTTGACGTGTCGGTTACTATTCATGGCCGACTCCATTTTCGTTTTTTTTTATTTTGTAATTTTGACTTGTCTAAGCGCACTTGTGTGTTCCGGAACGTTTAAATCGTATTGAATTGTCCCGTTAGTCCTAGCGAGAGCTGGACAGGCAGTCCGCTAACCCCTTTGGTTCGCCTTAGGGGAAGGTGGGGCTGTCACAGGTGGTATCAGAGCCTAGGTTTGAATTGCCTGGGCGTGTTAGAAAGACTCGACTTGAGGATTATTTTGATTATGTTCCTTAAGGTTATTTACATGTATTTACTCTTTTGGTGTAGGATGGACGGACGTGGTGAGCCTAGTGATAGCCCTCCTGGTGAGCGACCCCGTGGAGTGCTCCCAGTGATCCCATGCCAGATACGGCCAAGTGGGGCCGTCGTGCGTTGGAGCCCGGCTAACCGCCTCCGACGGTGTGAGTGTCGCCACACCTACGCCTACCCTAACACCTTAGTGTTGGCCGTGGCCGAGGAACGGAAGGAGCTGGCCAAAGATAATGCTAGGCTCGGAGCCAGCCAACACTAAGGTGTTAGGGTAGGCGTAGGTGTGGCGACACTCACACCATCGGAGGCGATTAGCCAGGCTCCAACGCACGACGGCCCCTCTTGGCCGTATCTGGTATGGGATCACTGGGAGCACTCCACGGGGTCGTTCACCAGGAGGGCTATCACTAGGCTCACCACGTCCGTCCATCCTACACCAAAAGAGTAAATAAATGTAAATAACCCTAAGGCACATAATCGAAATAATCCTCAAGTCGAGCCTTTCTAACACGCCTAGGCCAATTCAAACCTAGGCTCTGATACCACCTGTGACAGCCCCACCTTCCCCTAAGACGAACCAAAGGGGTTAGCGGACTGCCTGCCCAACTTTCGCCAGGACTAACGGGACAATGTAAAGCGATCTAGCACGTTTCGGAACATACAAGAGCACTTAGTCAGGTCAAAATTACAAAATAAAAAAAAAAATGAAAACAGAGTCGGCCATGAATAGTAACCGACACGTCAAAATCCAACCAAGCATCAATCAAACATATACATCTTGAAATTTAGCATTTACATACCAAAAGGGCATACCCAAGTTGTCCAACAAGTTTATACAAGTACGGTTTGCAAATTACAACTCAACATTTTTGGTTGGATCAAAATGCGCTTAGAGTTTGCTCAAAAAGAGCTATTCAAAATTTCATTCACATAAGCTCAACTCGACAACCAACATTCATGGACTTTCCAAAAGTGTTTATATTCCTGTAAGGAAAACAAAAGGAATAGAGTGAGTTTACGCCCAGTGAGTTACTATCACTCAAGCAACCAATTTCATATAGGCATAAAGCGTTCAATAAAGAAGTAAACCCAGATCACACATTAACAAAACGGGTAAAAGGATACGGACGGCTCTCAAGAGCCCCTTTCCTCGCTTGTATACTTGATCGGACTTCATTGACCCTCCGTCAATGTTTACAAAGTAACCAACCGTAGGCTCCACTTTACTTCCATTCCTTCCACCCAACATTCCCCTACCGGGCCTGAACTCCAAACAGTGTAAATTTGGTAATACTCGAGTATACCGGAATCGAGAGTCTCATACTACAGGATTCCATATAACAGTCCCCATGGCTCGTCAATTTTCACGACCAAGCCCTCGCCGGCTCGATCCAATCGACTACCAATGGGGTTGAGCTCAGTAGTAACAGTAATGGCCGTTGGATACTCGTCCATATGACACCCAATCCAGTATTTCATGTACTATTCAAGTACCACAGTTAACAGTTATATATAATACAAAAGGGGTGAGGGCGATCAAGTACACCATCACTTTAATCAGTTTCACCGGTGCAAATAAGCCTTCAAGGCATCAAGTTCAAATATAACAAAGCCACATTGTAAACAATCAAGTGAGTAGTATACTCACCAAGCAAGCAAATGATATTTCATGTACTTCCGCCCAAAGAGCGTCTTGAATCACCGTCACGCCCTAAAATTTCAAATAGGCACAATAAGACTCGATTACAAGTTATTAACCAATTTCCACATACTACCGAAAATAAGGCTTCATTAGCACGTATAAGTACTAAAGTAAGCTAAGGAAAATCCGGAAATGAAAGTTAAGCTCTAAGACCTAAAAGAAGTTTTGACGCCATTAAGCGTATTGGGCACAACTGGCACTACGAGTATCGGATAGATGTATACTATACACCATTTCGAAGCTAAAAGATTGGGTTACAATGTTGAAGAAGGCCACTCAGTCCAGTTTGTAGTACAACTAGGTCAAAAGATCAATATACCAAACCAGAACTGCATAAATAGGTTAATAAACCGCATTCTGGTTAAATCATCATAAGTCAGGCTACCTAAGTCCAATTCAAGTGATTCCAAAGCCATCCGAAAGCTAAGATACCAGGATATATTTCTTAAGAAGACATCAACCACCAAATCAATCGTATTCCCAATCAAACTAACCAATTACCAAAGCTGATTACCAAGTTCGGACAGAAACAGGGCAGCAGGGGTATTTCAGTCTTTTCACAGGCTACGTTGCTCCGATTGGCCTGAAATTTTCAGGAAACTATAAAATATCATTCCCTACAACTTTATGTTTTAACCCAAGGCTAATTCGGCCTCTAACTATGAGGAACAGTACCGGGCAGAATGGTTGAATTGAAACCCTAAATCCGAATTTTTCCGTTCAATGCGGAAATTTTCCGCAAACAACCACAATTTACGCATTCTAGCTTCATTCTAGATCATTTCCAACCATCATACATGGCCACACAATAGGAATCATATGAAAACAGAAAAAATCATGATTAAATAGAAAATGCACCAAATTCTACCAAAAGTCATGAAACAACACCTAAAATCATCACTTCACCTCACACATGTCAATAATTAAGCATTATTGAGTTGCAAGAAAGGTCCCTTAGTTACTCACCTTAACAACCCAAGAACAAGAGCAACTTAGCACCTTAATCCTCCAAACAACTTCACTAATCACCTCACAACCACTCACTTAAGGGGTTTTATGGAGTAAATGCAAGATTAAACGGTTGAATGGAAAGATTGGGCAAGATTGGAGCAAGAAATTGGAGAGCTTTTCCTTTCTTTCTTCCTTGGAGAGAATCGGCCAAGAAGCTTGAAAATGAAGGGTAATTTTAGTCAATTTTGATTTATTTGGTAAAGTCATGAATAGTGGTCAACAAGTAAGAATTAATCTACAAGTGACACTTGTCACTTCCATTAAATGCTAAGCTATCCTTTTGTTTCCTCAACTCTAATCCATATGGTATCCTCTAATTATCTCATAACATCCGGTAAATTAAACCCAGTATCCAAAACTTAACCTAACTGGCCGAATTTTACCGAACTTTCCGCACTAGCGGGTCCCACGTCCGATATACGTTCTTAATTTCTTAAAATCTAACCGATACTAGAAAAATCATCTAAAAACTATATTTACTCATAAAAATTATCTAGAAAATTTTCTAATAAAGAAAATGCAGAAAAGCATGCAATTAAATAAAATAAAACCGAGAAACTGAGAAAATTTACGGGGTCTCACAGTAACCCTTTGAGTCTATTTTCCGACGGTATAAAGTTATAAATTTTGGACTTAAGAAACTTGAGATATGATTTTTCAAATAGTATCATGTAAAACTGGAAAAATTTTGTTTTCCTAGAACTGTTCCTACTTTCATTTCCAACTTTACAATTGGAGTTGGTAAACTCTTTTGAGTTTGCATTATGAGTGGAATTGAGGTTTAAATGAAAGGAAATGAAGTTTTGGAAACCTTAAGTTCTTCATGTATTTTGGCTTTGTCTTGTTAGTCTTTTAATATAGTATATAACCACAGGACTCGAGAGAGTTCAAGATGATGAACCAGGGTTAAAGTGAAGGGTTGCAATTGATTGGTGAGTGTTCCAACTGTGTATTATATGCTCATTGTTGCTGGAAGTTGCTAGGTACTTGATTTATCATCTCATAGGTAAGTGTGTACATTATCGCACTTGACCTAACTCGATTAAACTTTGATATTCTGTTCAAGCATTACGACCATTTAATTATAACGGAAATCTGGCCAGAATTCGGCTACTTTTTGGCCGGATTTTCGGCCGAATTGTCGTCCGAATTTGAGGCAGTGAGCATAAAAAATTTTTAAATCTTCCCTGTCAATCCGACCTTGAATCCGGCCAATATTTGGCCGGATTTGCTGAAGAATTTTTTATTTTTGCAGTTTTGCTCTATTTTTCTTGTTTGTGAAACATGATATGCTATGATTATTTGTGAATTGAAATACTTGAAATGCTTGAAACATGCTATGTTAAGCTTATTTGTGACTTGAGCCTGTTTGGGCGAGTATGCTCTTATGTATACTTAATTAACCTGATTTGACTAAATACTTGATATCTCCTTCATGCATGAACAAGTAACTTGATTTGTAGGTGACCTGTATATTGACTTGAAATGCTTGAGAATGTGTATTACTGGACATTACTTGTGACTTGATCATGGCTAGACGAGTGTGTTCTTATTCGCACTCGACCTCCATGAACTTGAATTAATTGATCCTGCGTGAGGACTTGCATGTTTATGTGCATGGTTGTAGACCGGCTGCATTCCTCTTGTGGCGGTTGAATAGTAGACCGACTACATCCTTCTTGTAGCGGTTGGACTATAGACCGACTGCATTTCTCTTGTGATAGTTGAATAGTAGACCGGCTACATCCTTCTTATAGCGGTTGAATTGTAGACCAGCTACATTTCTCTTGTAGTGGTTGAACTGGGCCTTGGATCTTATCCGAGACGTCGGGTAAGTGGAATTTAGGGTTACTCATGCGTATGCGTGAATGTAAGTCGGCAACGGCTGAACTGAGCTCTCGTTGGACCTCTTGCTTTAGACCAGCCTCCGAGCGGTCGGATAAGCTGAGCAACCTTGGGTAAAGGATAAAGTTCCTAACCTGTTTACTCCTGATTGAAATTCATCACTTGAACATTGATATTACTGAATACGGAGCTTTAAGTGACAACTAACGTCTCCAATCATTAATGCGTGAGCGTTGGATAACAGCCAACGACTCCATTTCCTAATTACTGAATACTTGGGGCTATAAGCCATATCCTGAATTACTGTATATCTGGGACTATAAGTCCAACCCAGGGCTAGTTGGACGAATCGAGCCGGCAAGGGTTTGGTCGAGAAGATCAACGAACCTTTGGTACTTCTTTGACGTTCGGGCCCGATAAGGGGTATGTTTGGTGGACGGAAATTGGTGTAAAGTGGAGATCTACGGACATTATACTTTCGTGGTTGACGGAAAGTCAAAGGACCTTGATCAAGCTACTGTGGAACTTGCTCCTAAGAGCAACCTATATCCTTTGCCGTGAATGTGTTCTTTACTGTACACTTTTGCATGATCCATCTGGCTACTTGCTTAACTATATACTGGGCCCTGATCTATTTGAGTTTGACTTGTTTCTTGATGTCTGGGTATGCTATCTTGTCTCTTATTTTACCTGCTTGGTTACTTGGAATCTCACTGGGCTTTTAGCTCATTCCATGCAATTTGTTTTCCTTACAGGGATGAAAACATGAGAGGTTGAATTAAGGAAGGTCTCGATTTCTTCTAAGTTTGTTAGTTGCTCGAGGGAATACTTCATAGATGTCTAACCAGCTTGTTTGGTTGATTTTTACAAGTTTGACTCCTTGGTCGTATTATAGATTGTGTGGACATTGGAGGTCCATAAGTGTATATCTTGAAGGTTATATTTAATATCGCTTTTATTTTGAGGTTATCATTTGTAAATTTCAAGAATTGTGACTGAACCCTGGCGAGAGCTAGGCAGGCGGTCCGCCAAACCCTTGGGTACGCCCTAGGAGGAGGTGGGGCTGTCACAAATATGATATCATTGTTGAATTTCAGAAAAACTTTTTGAGGTATAACCACAAAGTATTTCTCCAATCCTTTGACTATATTCATCATACTCTATTTTCTTTAATACTTCATTCCAAACTTGGTCAGAGACATCTGTTTCAAGTATCAAATCAGTTTTATCATTTGGTAGGGTTAATTTAGGTAAATATTTACAAAGATTTTTAATCTTTTAACTTGATCCTCTAAATAGGGTGAAAATTCAAATTTTTTATTTTTCTTGAAAAGTTTTGAAAAGGTTTTCGTATTTCTACTAAATTTTGTATAAAATCAGAAGCACGGTTAAGAATTCCAAAAAAAAAACTCTGTAGTTGTGTTTTGTCTAAAAGTTTATTAGAAAATTGATTAAGTTTTCAAGTATATGAGGTTGTAGTTTTACCCCTTTCCCGTCTATTTCCATACCAAGAAACTCTATTTCTTATAATCCTATTTTTGCTGTTTTCTGAAACTGCCAATCCATATTGCATACATAAATCTACAGAAGTGTTTAAGTGAATAATATGTTGGGCTATATTATCACTAACAATTAAAATATCATCTACATACACATGAACAAAAGGATAGTTCTTAAAAATATTATTCATTTTTCTTTGAAATATTTGTGGTGCATTTTTTAATCCAAAAGGCATAACAAGTCATTCATATTGTAAGTATGGTTTATGTGGCGTAGGAGGAATGTGGCCCATTTTGAGGGTCTCCAGATGGAGCCTAGGTGGGTTATCAAGAAATTTTATTCCTTCTTACAACTCTTGGGTACAACTACCCATATTAAAAGGAATTAGTTGGCAGGGGACTTTGATTCAGTCATAGCGTCTTTCTTCTGCCTTAACCAACCCAAAAAGAAAATGTGCATTGCAGTGAAATGGGAGGCGTCAAGATTGGGTTTTTTGAAGCTTCATACGAACGCCAATGTTAGCAATGGAAAGGCTGCGGGAGGTGGTGTCCTCAGTGACCATCGGAGCAAGGTCATCTTAGCCTTTTACAGAGTTTGGAGATTTACAAGTATTAGAGGCGGAAGTCAGGGTGTTACTCTATGGGTCGGAGATATGTAGTAGTAAAGCAATGTCTCGGATTGAGACAGAAGTAGATTCGCAGCCGCTTTTTCTTTTGGTGGTTTCGGATCATCTATCTACTTGGCCACTCTGAAATGTTATTTTGAAAGTTAAGTCCTTGCTACAACGATTGGCAGGTAATCTTCGTCATATTTATAAAGAAGTGAATGTGGTTGCTGATGTGCTGGCAAGTCATCCGAGTATCGGGCACAGTATTGCAAGTCCTTGTCACAATTGCCAAAACATATTCAGTCGCTAGCTAACCTAGACATAACTGTCCATGCAACAGTTTGACAAGTCAATATAAGGGAGTAGTACTCCTTGTTTTCAGCTTTCCTACTATATCAGTTTTTCCAAAAAAAAAAGCCATTCATATTGTCCCTGAGGAGATGAAAATGCAATATATTGAATACTGTCCTTATGTCTCTTTATTTGCCAAAATCTGCTTTTACAATCAAACATCGAGAATATCTTTTTTCCTCTAATCGCATTAATTAAACTTTTTTGTGAGGTAAAAACATCCATAAAAAATTGTATTATCATTTAACTTTTTATAATTGACTACCATCCTAGGTTTACCTCTTATTATTTCTAACTATGAAGGTTGGAGATGGGTGAGGTGATCTGTTTGATCTAATTATCTTTACCTTTTCTAATTCTTCTAGTTATATGTTAAATTCTTCTTGGCCTTGAAGACTTTATCTCATAACATCAACTCTTATTATTTTATGTTTATCTATCATCTCTAATCTTGTTTCTTCTCAATTTCTATCCCAAAATTGTAAGGGATTATCAGAGTAGCATTGCTTAATTTTGGCTTTTATAATTTCTAATCCTTCAATTATAATTTTCATCTATTGCATAGCATTATCCACTATATTCTCTATCTTTAATAGAGGTTGTACTTTTGAAAAATGGTTTTTCTTTATATCCAATCTCACCACGTTGGCAATGCGAGGTTGAAAAGAAATCAGAGTTTTTCTAGCATAAGTATTTTTAAATCTATTGACTATAATTCAATGTCTATATGGTGTTTTAAAATGTATTTGTTATCTTAAAGTATCAAATAGACCTTTATGTAAAAGCCAAAAGAAATTATTTCCTAGTAAAATATTAGTTCCTGTATCAGAGAAGTAAAATGATAGACACTTTATTAGTTATGATCCTAATAATATTTGTGGTAAGGAAATTTCTTCACATAAATATATCTTATTATTGAAAATATCTAACCCAATGATATCTTTTAATTTTACTGTATATTGATTAGAAAAACATGTCCTTTTAAATAACTAAGATCCTGATCCATTATCTATATATGCAGCAAAATATTATGCTTTAAAATCTTTATAAATTAATCCAATAGGGATATAAACACTAGTGGAGCTAGTCATCTAGGGATGTAAATAATGTTATCATTGTAATTTATTTGTAATCCGTAATTTGTAATGCTATATGGAGATACTTGTTTTAAAAAGTTAGTTCCAAACATAATTTCTAATGAATCATTAAATCCTTCATTTTCGACAAGAAGTTATATAGGTATTTTTGTTTCTCCTAATCAGATACCGGCTTCTACTACTTTATCAATTTCTTGTATTTCTCCGTTAAAGTTAATATATTGATATGGTTCTTGTAATTGATAGCAAACTAGATTTTTTATCAATTTGTGGCTAATATAACTACCACTTGCTCCTGTATCAATTAAATTTTACATGGAGAATACTATATTCCATCATAATATTCTCCTTCTATCTTATAATTAGTTTTTAGTCTTTTATCTGCACTTATTAAAGGATTAAATCTTTGACTACTTCCTACTCCTACTTCTAAATAGGTTAATCGAGATGGAGCTTTTTATACATATTAATCATTGGTTTTATTTTTAAATCGAGTTCAAATTCATCATCTAACTCTTCTATATTAGTTATTGATGGAGGGTATACTTTTTCTATTTTAGAAAATAACTATGGAAAATTTATAAAAACATTCTCAGCAAAATGTTCCATATAATAAGTATTTGACAAAACATATGAAATCATATAGATAATCGAATAGGGTCTATTTCCTTCTTTAAATAAATCTTTTCTTTCAAAATTCTGTCTCAATGGTAATACTTTATCAAAATCCTTATCTTGTAAGTTATAAGCAATCCGATAATGTATGTTAAATATCAATTTTTAGTATTTTAAAATTCCTCTTAAAATACTTAAGCAAGCTTCTTCTCTTTTTAAGATTCTATTATCTAATATTGCCAAACTAATTGGGCTATCTATTGCTTCTCTAAATGTATATCTTATTATCATTTGTATAGATCGTACATGTACCCATCCTATCTTATTTCTAACTTTCTTATCTATTTGATTTAACTTGATTCATAAATCTTTCTTTGATAATAACAGTATCATTATTGTATTAGAAATCATGCTTATTTCAAAAGTTTTTTCTTGTAAATTAATTCTATAAAACATGTAATGTTATCTAAGTATTAATCCTATCTTTTCCCATATACTTCTACGAAATCCATTGTATGAATCTATAGTATAAGTACTATTTTGTATCTTTCTTAGTATATTTCTATATATAATTGCTTCTTGGTTATATTCTATAGGATATCTATTTTCCTTTCATTTATAATATTGGTTTTTCCTTTAATTACTCTATCCATTCCTTGACAATTTTGTTATGGCTATTTGTTTAGATATTTTTTGTTCCATCTTATTTTCATATATTTTAGGCATTTCAAAGGGTTTAACTGTTTCTTCATTCTTTAATCTATTTTCTATCTTTTGTAATCGATCCTGGCTTATCTCAACTTCTTTTTCCAACCTTTTTATTTAGTATTTCCTTTCCAAAGTATATTATCATTTCTTTATTTCTGAATAATCTGTTTCTAGTTTTAATTTGTCGGACTTTATTTCTCTGTATTCCTCCATGAAGGTGATGATCTTTATAATGTCTAGTAAGTTCAATATGAATCTCTACTTGTCTTTGTTTAACAAATTTATTTCTCATTTCAATTTCATCTTTAATGATTCTTATATCTCTAACAGTTATAATGTGTAGTAAGTTCAACATGAATCTCTACTTGTCTTTGTTTAACAAATTTATTTCTCATTTCAATTTCATCTCTAATGATTCTTGTGAGGACCCGAAAATTATTTTTATATTTTCTCTTCATTTTGAATAAGATGATATTTTCTTTTACTTTAATTTATTTGCCTTAAGTTCTTAGATACTTTCATAGTTTAAGTCAAGATTTTTATTCTTTTCCTTCTATAATTTGGTGCATGTTAAGTTTCGTAAGTGTGACCAACTAGTGAGGTGTGAGTAATAAATTTGGAGGATTAGAAAGAGTTTTGTGCAAAAGGAATTATGTGACATGAGGTGTTAAGAGTTAATTGTGTGACAGCCCCACCTTCCCCTAAGGCGTACCAAAGGGGTCAGCGAACTGCCTGCCCAACTCTTGTCAGGATTACTAAGACGGTTATACACAACTCAAATCGTTCCGGAATACATTAGCGCGCTTAAACCAATCAACAATCACGAAATGAAAAAATGAAAATCGAAACAGAAAGTGAATAGCGACTACCACGTCACAATCCGGCCGGATTCTGGCCGGATATCCGACCGGATTCCTGTCCGGATTGGAGGTAGTAGCCAATCCACCGAATTCCAAAATTTCCCTGTCAATTTTCAGCCGGATTCTCCTGCACAGATTCCCGCCAAAATTTTTCCTTCTTCGTTCAAATTCCAAACTTGTCCGAAACCCAACCGAATACAATTAACTTCATATAATCCTTGAAAATGGACATTTACAAACCAAATATAACACATGAACAGGATTACACGCTTTTATATACCACATTCGTACATTTACAAATCAAAAGGGAAACATTTGAATCAAGGTACATTTAGGGTTTCTAACCACTGAGGAGCTATACAAAATATCTAGACTAGCTCAACTCATTCTTCAAAAATCACAGGTCCAAAAGTTGTTCCCTGTAAGGAAAACAAATTTAACGGAGTGAGTTTTCGCCTAATGAGGTACCATCACTCAAGCATTCAAGGATCACATAAACACAATGATACTCAATTCAAATATGTTCATCAAGAGAGCAAAAACCAACACCAAGCAACAATAACGAGTAAAAGGATACGGATGGCTCTCAAGAGCCCTTTTCCTCTTTTGCCGTACTTGATCTCACCTCATTGACTCTCCGTCAATGTATATAGATTAACCATAACCGTAGACTCCACTTTACTACGATTTCTGTCCACCGCACATTCCCTTTACCGGGCCCGAACACCAAGCAGAACAGAAATGGTAATACTTGAGTATACCGGAATCAAGAGTCTCATACCCATAGATTCCTCAAAACAGTCCCCATGGCTTGTCAATTTTCCTCGACCAAGTCCTTACTGGCTCGAGTCAATTGACTTCCAATGAGGTTGAGCTCAGAGGTAACAGTAATGGTCGTTGGATACACGTCCAAATGACATCAGTTCAAGTATTATCAAGAAAATTCCATGTGATATAGTAAACTGTCAAATAAGCCGTAGAGTATGAGAGTGATCAAGTACACCCTCGTCTCATCTAGCATAAGCAGTAATCACAAACAGTCCAATCACAGATTTCAAGTACAATAAAGTCATGAAATAACAATCACGTGAGTAGTACACTCACCAATTCAAGCAAAGCAAAGTCACAAATTTCTGCCCTACATATGCCTTGAATCACCGGCACGTCATATAACAATCAAGAAACACAATTGAGACTCGCACACGAGTCATAAACCTAATCAAAAATGACTAATGCATGGCCAAAATAGAACTTGGAAACAAAATACGGAACATGTGGTGCCAAAGGTTTAGACAACCCCTAAAGTCACACAATTCCACACAAAGCAACCCAATTCCAAAGAATCACATAGACTTAAAAGTTGGACAGCATTTTCCCTTAAATTTCAGATTTTCCATCCTACCAACAACCATTTATATTCATCCAACACAACCACAAATACATCTACAATCATAAGCCATTCAACACACCTTATTAGGGTTACAATACCCTTTAATGTTAGCCAATCAAGAGTTCCACAACAAACCCTAGAAAAGCCCCAAATTGAAACCCTAAAACTGAAATTTCCGCACAAAGCTGAAATTTTTCGCAAATAATCATACCCAACATATACAAGCTCCATTTTACACCATGACAAGCCATCATTCCACGACTAAACAATAATTATCATATAAAATCAGAAATTTCACCAATAAATCAGAAATTTAACAAACTCTACTTAAAACCATTAAGTCTTCCACAAAATAACATTTTTTGCCACTAAAAACTACTAATCTACCCTTATTAAGAACAAAGAGGAAATTTCTTAGCAACTCACCTTATAAACTCAAGAAAGATAGCAACTTAGCACCTCCTCTTCTAAAACCACTCCACCACCTTCATTAATCCTACCTTGCAAAGAATTTTTATGGAGTAATTTGAAGTTTTAATGGTTGGATCACAAGATATGAACAAGAAATGGATTAAACAAGAAAGTCTCTCTCTTCTTTCCTCTCAAGAAGCTCGGCCAAGGAGGATGAAAATGAAGATGATTTTGGGTCAATTTTTGATATTTGGTAAAGGTAAAGTAAGATAGTCAAAGTCCAAGTTGAATAAGAAAGTGACACATGTCACCTTTTAGTTTAAACTTATCCTTTTGTCTCTCCAAAATTAAACCATCTAGGTAACCTCTAATTACCTCTTAACACCTAATAAATTAATCCTTGTATACAAAACTTAATCTACTTAGCCAAATTTATCGTACTTAACGCACTAGCGGGTCCCACGTCCAATATACACTCCTAATATCTCTTGAACTAACTTATACGAGAAAAATGATTTAAAAACTATATTTACTCATAAAAATTATTTAGAAATTTTTCATAATAAAGAAAATATAGAAAATGTGTGCAAATAAATAAAATAATGTCTAGAAAATAAGAAAATTTCGGGTTCTCACACTCTCTCCTCCTTAAAAAATTTCGTCCTCGAAATTTCTTACCGTGATTCGTAAATAGACCAGGGTATTTCTTTTGCATCTCCTCTTCCACCTCCCAGGTCGCCTCCTCTACCCCGTGATTTTTCCACAAGATCTTCACCAAAGGGATTTGTTTATTTCTCAGCTCCTTAACTTTTCGGTCGAGTAGCTGTACAGGTTTCTCCTCATAGGTGAGTGATTCATCTATCTCAATCTCCTATGGTTGTAAGATGTGAGTTGGATCGGGGTAATACTTTTTGAGCATCGCGACATGAAAGACGTCATCAATTCGGGATAAACCTGGCGGCAACTCGAGTCGATACGCCACTTTCCCAACTCGTTGAAGGATCGTATAAGGTCCTACGAACCGAGGTTGAAGTTTCTTTCCTCTACCCGCAGTGACACTTCGTAGTGGCGTGATTTTAAAGAAAACATGGTCTCCAACTTCGAACTCCAAATCTTTCCTTCGATTGTCCGCGTAGCTCTTTTGTCGGCTTTAAGTTATTTGGAGTCTTTGACGTATTAACTTGACTTTTTCTTGGGCATCCTCCATCCATGGAATGGTTGTTGGATCTAGAATCTTCTTTTCGCCTACGTCATCCCAATAGATCGGTGATCGACACTTCCTTCCGTAAAGCGCTTCGTATGGTGCCATTTGGATTGACGAATGGTAACTATTATTGTAGGCAAACTCCATTAAGGTCATGTGTTGGCCCCAACTACCCCCAAAATCTAAGATGCAAGTCCTCAACATATCCTCAAGGATCTGAATGGTTCGCTCAGATTGTCCATCCGTCTGGGGGTGATAAGTGGTACTAAGGTTGAGTTTAGTCCCCAAGGTTTCTGGAAACTTTTGCCAAAATCTAGACACGAAACGAGGATCTCTATCCGAAACGATACTCACAGGGACTCCGTGTAGTCTTACAATCTCATCCATATATAACTGAGCCAATTTATCCACGGAATACTTCATGTTTACCGGTAAGAAATAGGCCGATTTGGTTAACCGATCGACGATCACCCAAACGGCATCATGTTCTCGTTGGGTTCGTGGCAAACCTGAGACAAAGTCCATTGTAATGTTTTTCCCACTTCCATTCGGGTATCTCAAGGGGTTGTAACAATCCAGATGGTTTTTGATGTTCTGCCTTAACTTGCTGACAGATGAGACAAGTTTGCATGTATTGGGCAATTTCCTTTTTCATGTTGTCCTACCAATAGGCCCCTTTCTGGTCCTGATACATCTTACTACTACCTGGACGGATTGTATACTTCGACCGATGAGTTTCCTCCAAGATTTCCCTTTTCAATACTTCATCCTTGGGTACCACCACTCGATTTTGATACTTCAAAACAGCCTCGGGACTTAAATTGAAATCAGACGTTTCTCCATTTTACACTTTTCCCCCCACTTTCATACCATCGAATCTTCCTTCTGGGCCTCTTTAATTCTTTCCAGTAAAGTGGATGTCACTCTTATGTTACCAAAAATCACCTTCTTATTGCCAAGACAAGGGTTCCATTCACTAATTGATGTCAACAAGTCCCACTCCTTAATCATTAATCTCGTAATTTGAGCCTTTCGACTTAAGGCATCGGCCACCACGTTAGCTTTTTCCGGATGGTAGTTGATGGTGCAATCGTAATCCTCCAGAAATTCCATCCATCGTTGCTGCCTCATGTTCAATTCCTTTTGCGAGAAGAGGTATCTAAGGCTCTTATGGTCAGAATAAACCTCGAAAGTTACCCCGTATAGATAGTGTCTCAACTTCTTCAAAGCAAAAACAACTGCAGCTAACTCTAAATCGTGGGTTGGGTAGTTCTGCTCATGAGTTTTCAATTTTCTAGAGGCAAAAGATATCACATTCTTGTTTTGCATCAGCACACACCCCAAACCTTCCCTCGAGGCATCAGTATAAACAGTAAAGCTATCTATTCCGTTAGGTAAAGCTAGAACGGGGGCCATGGTTAATCTTCTCTTCAATTCTTGAAAACTAGCTTCTCACCTAGTATCCCACACAAAATGATCATTTTTCTTCGTCAAGTCGGTTAAAGGCCCGGCAAGTCTAGAAAAGTCCTTAATAAAATGCCTATAGTACCCAGTCAACCCTAGAAAGCTACGAATCTCAGTGGAGTTTTCTGGCATCTTCCATTCAGTCACTGCCTCTACTTTCGCCGGGTTAACAGAGATACCTTCTTGTGAAATTACATGCCCTAAGAAAGAAATCTTCTCCAGCCAAAACTCACACTTACTAAATTTTGCGTACAATTGATGCTCTCTTAGGGTTTGTAAGGCAATTCGCAGGTGTTGCTCATGCTCCTCTCGGGTTTTTGAATAAACCAAAATGTCATCGATAAACACAATGACAAATCGGTCCAGGTAGGGTTTAAAAATTATATGCATCAAATCCATAAAAGCAGCAGGGGCATTGGTTAGTCCAAAAGGCATGACTGCAAATTCAAAATGCTCGTATCTAGAATTGAAGGCAGTCTTTGGTATGTCCTCCTTCCTAATCAACAATTGATAGTATCCCTGTCGGAGGTCTAACTTCGAGAAGACCACTGCTCCTTGCAACTGGTCAAACAATTCATCGATATGGGGCAGTGGGTATTTATTCTTAACCGTTACATTATTCAACCCCCGGTAGTCTATACACATCCGCAAACTCCCATCCTTTTTCTTAACAAACAACACAGGGGCTCCTAAAGGAGATCCACTCTCTCGAATAAACCCGCGCTGTGACAGCCCCACCTTCCCTTAAGGCGAACCAAAGGGGTTAGCGGACTGCCTGCCCAGCTCTCGCCAAGACTAACGGGACAATTCAATAAGGTTTAAACGTTCCGGAACACACAAGCGCGCTTAGACAAGTCAAAATTACAAAATAGAAAAAATGAAAACAGAGTCGGCCATGAATAGTAACTGACATGTCAAAATCCAACCACGCATCAATCAAACATATACATCTTGAAATTTAGCATTTACATACCAAAAGGGCATACCCAAGTTGTCCAACAAGTTTATACAAGTACGGTTTGTAAATTACAACTCAACACTTTTTGTTAGATCCAAAATGCACTTAGAGTTTTGCCCAAAAGGAGCTATTCAAAATATAGTTACAACAAGCTCAACTCGGCAACCAACATTCATGAACATTCCAAAAGTATTCAAATTCCTGTAAGGAAAACAAAAGGAATAGAGTGAGCTTACGCCCAGTGAGATACTATCACTCAAGCAACCAAGTTCATATAGGCATAAAACGTTCAATAATGAAGTAAACCAAGATCACACATTCACAACATGGTTAAAAGGATACGGACGGCTCTCAAGAGCCTCTTTCCTCGCTTGTATATTTGATCGGACTTCATTGACCCTCCGTCAATGTTTACAAGTAACCAACCGTAGGCTCCACTTTACTTCCATTCCTTCCACCCAACATCCCCCTACCGGATCCGAACTCCAAACAGTATCAATTTGGTAATACTCGAGTATACCGGAATCGAGAGTCTCATACTACAAGATTCCATACAACAGTCCCCATGGCTCGTCGATTTTCATGACCAAACCCTCGCCGGCTCGATTCAATCGACTACCAATGGAGTTGGGTTCAGTAATAACAGTAATGGCCGTTGGATACCCGTCCAAATGACACCAAAGCCAGTATTTGCATGTATCACTCAATCATACAGTAAACAGTCATTTAAGATAAAAGGGTGAGAGTGATCAAGTACACCCCACCTCAATCAAGGTCAGCAATGCAATTAAGCCATCAAATCAATGATTTCAAGTGTAGCAAAGCCACATAGTAACAAACAAGTGAGTAGTACACTCACCAAGCACGCAAGTGGAATTTCATAAACGTCCGCCCAAAGAGCGTCTCGAATCACCGTCACGCCCTAAAATATTCAAACAAGCACAATAAGACTCGATTACAAGTCATAAACCAATTCCACATACTACCAAAAATAAAGCTCCGTTAGGACGTATAAGCACTAAAGTAAGTCAGGGAAAATCCAGAAATGCAAGTTAAATTCTAAGACCTAAAAATAGTTTTGACGCCATTAAGCGTATTGGGCACAACTGGCACTACGAGTATCGGATGGATGTATACTATACACCATTTCGAAGCTAACAGAAATGGCTACAATGTTGAAGAAGGCCACTCAGTCCAGTTTGTAGTGAAACTAGGTGAAAATATCAATATACCAAACCAGAACCGCAAAAATAGGTTAATAAACCGCATTCTGGTTAAATCATCATAAGTCAGGCTACCTAAGTCCAATTCAAGTGATTACAAAGCCATCCGAAAGCTAAGATACCAGGTTATATTTCTTAAGAAGAATTAAACAACCAAATCAGTAGTATTCCCAATCAAATTAACCAATTACCAAAGCTGATTACCAAGTTCGGATAGAAACAGGGCAGCAGGGGTATTTCAGTCTTTTTATAGGCTACGTTGCTCTGATTGGCCTAAACTTTTGTAGCCAACTATAAACTATCATTCCCTACAACTTTCATGTTTTAACCCAAGGCTAATACAGCCTCTAACTAGGAGGAACAGTACCGGGCAGAATGTGATTACATGAAACCCTAACTTGTGAAATTTTCCGTCAAATGCGGAAATTTTCCGCAACAACCACAATTTATGCATTCTAGCTCCATTCTAGATTATTTCCAACCATCATACATGGCCACACAATAGTAATCATATTTAAACAGAAAAATCATGAATAAATAGAAAAAATGCCATCAATCTCACTAAAATCATGAAATAACCCACAAAGACACCTCTTAGGCTACCACAAGCCATTAATTATACATCATCAAGAACAAAAGAGGAGTTCCTTAGATGCTCACCTTAAAATGTAAGAAAGGAAGCAACTAACCACCTTAGCCTTCCAAACAACTTCACAACTAACCTTAATATCACCAAACTAAGAGGTTTTATGGAGTAGTTTAAAGATTAAACGGTTGAAGTGAAAGATTGGGCAAGATTGGAGACTAGAAAATTGAGAGCTTTTCCTTTCTTTTTGGCTTGGAGAGAATCGGCCAAGAGCTTGCAATTAAGGGGTAATTTTGGTCAATTTTTGATTTATTTGGTAAAGTAATGAATAGTAGTCAACAAGTAAGAAGTAATCTCCAAGTGACACTTGTCACTTCCATAAATGCATAGCTATCCTTTTGTCTCTCTCACACTAATTCATGTAGTATCCTCTAGTTATCTCTTAACACCTGCTAAAATAAACCCGGTATCCAACACTTAACCTAATTGGCCGAATTTTTCCGAACTTTTCGCACTAGCGGGTCCCACGTCCGGTATACATTCTTAATTTCTCAAAAACTAACCGATACTAGAAAAATCATCTAAAAACTATATTTACTTATAAAAATTATCTAGAAAATTTTCTACTAAAGAAAATGCAGAAAAGCATGCAATTAAATAAAATAAAACCTAGAAACTGGGAAAATTTACGGGGTCTCACACTCTCTCCCCCTTAAAAGAATTTCGCTCTCGAAATTTCTCACCTTAACTCACGAAAAGTTCTGGATATTTCTTTTGCATCTCTTCTTCCATCTCCCAGGGAACTTCCTCTGTCCCGTGATTTGCTTGTTTACTAACGGAATTTGCTTGTTTCTCAGTTCTTTAACTTTTCGGTCAAGTACTTGTACAGGTTTCTCGTCGTACGTGAGCGATTCATCTATGTCAAGCTTCTCTGGTTGTAAGATATGGGATGGGTCGGGATAGTACTTCTTGAGCATCGAGACGTGGAAGACGTCGTGAATTTGAGAGAGACTGGACGGAAGCTCTAGTCTATATGCTACCGTACCGACTCTCTGGAGAATCTTGTAAGGTCCGACGAACCTTGGTTGCAATTTCTTTCCTTTACCCGCCGTAATGCTCCGTAATGGTGTGACTTTAAGAAACACATGGTCCCCAATTTCGAACTCCAAATCTTTCCTTCGATTGTCTGCGTAGCTCTTTTGTCGGTTTTGAGCAGTTTGGAGTCGTTGCCGTATCAATTTGACCTTTTCTCGCGCCTCCTCCATCCATGGAATAGTTGTTGGATCTAATGCCTTTCTCTCGCCAACTTCGTCCCAGTAGATCGGTGACCGGCATTTTCGTCCATATAGTGCCTCGTAGGGAGCCATTTGAATCGACGAATGGTAGCTGTTGTTGTACGCAAACTCTACTAAGGTCATGTGTTGACCCCAGTTGCCTCCAAAATCCAGAATGCAAGTTCGCAACATGTCCTCGAGAGTTTGGATTGTTCGCTCCGATTGTCCATCCGTCTGAGGGTGATAAGTAGTGCTCAAGTTGAGTTTAGTCCCCAGAGTTTCTTGGAATTTCTGCCAAAACCTTGATACGAAACGGGGATCTCTATCGGAGACGATGCTCACAGGAACACCATGTAGTTTCACTATCTCGTCCATGTACAGCTGGGCCAACTTGTCCATGGAATATTTCATGTTTGCCGGCAAGAAATGGGCCGACTTGGTTAATCGATCGACGATCACCCAAACGGCACCGTGTCCTCGTTGCGTTCGCGGCAAACCTGAAACGAAGTCCATTGTGATATTTTCCCACTTCCATTCGGGTATCTCAAGGGGCTGTAACAAGCCCGATGGTTTTTGATGCTCAGCCTTAACCTGTTGGCAAACGAGACATTTTTGCACGTATAAAGCGATTTCCTTCTTCATATTGTCCCACCAATAGGTTCCTTTCAGATCTTGATACATCTTACTACTACCCGGATGGATCGTGTACTTGGATCGATGAGCCTCCTCTAAAATCTCCGTTTTCAACGATTCATCCTTCGGTACCACTATTCGATTTCGGTATTTTAAAATACCCTCAAGACCAAAGTTAAAATAAGTCGTTTCCCCTTTTTCCACCTTCTCTCCCCATTTTCGCACAAATAAATCCTCTTTTTGAGCTTCCTTAAGGCATTCCAGTAAGGTGGAGGTCACTTTAATATTGCCAAAAATCACTTTATGACTCCCAAGGCAGGGTTTCCACTCGCAAACGGATTCTAGGAAATCCCATTCTTTGATCATTAACCCTGCTACTTGAGCCTTGCAACTCAGAGCATCGGCCACTACATTCGCCTTTCCTGGATGGTAGTTGATGGTACAGTCGTAATCCTCCAGAAATTCCATCCACCGTCGTTGCCTCTTGTTCAATTCCTTCTGTGAGAAGAGGTACCTAAGACTCTTATGGTCCGAGTAAACCTCAAAGATCACCCCATATAGGTAGTGTCTCCACTTTTTCAGCGCGAAAACCACGGCGGCTAGCTCTAGATCGTGGGTCGGGTAATTCTGCTCGTGAAGTTTCAACTTCCTAGAAGCAAAAGAGATCACATTACGATTCTGCATTAAAACGCATCCCAGGCCTTCTCGAGAAGCATCAGTATAAACGGCAAATCCATCAACTCCGTTAGGCAGGACTAAAACTGGCGCCGTAGTCAACCTTTTCTTTAACTCCTGAAAGCTCGCGTCACATTTGGCATTCCACACGAACCGACCATATTTCTTCGTCAGGTCGGTTAAAGGACCGGCCAACTTAGAAAAATCTTTAATGAAACGCCTGTAATACCCCGCTAAACCTAGAAAGCTACGAATCTCGGTGGAGTTTTCTGGCCGTTTCCAATTGGTCACAGCCTCTACTTTCGCTTGGTCAACCGAGATGCCTTCTCGGAAAATTACGTGCCCTAGGAAACTAACTTTCTCCAGCCAAAACTCGCACTTACTGAACTTGGGGTACAATTGATGCTCCCTTAGGGTCTGCAACACAACTCTCAGATGCTACTCATGTTCCTCACGAGTTTTGGAGTAGACCAAGATATCATCAATAAAAACAACGACAAATCGGTCCAAATAGGGCTTAAAAACCCGATGCATTAAGTCCATGAAGGCGGCAGGTGCGTTGGTTAGTCCAAAGGGCATAACTACGAACTCGAAATGCCCATACCTCGAGTTAAAAGCGGTTTTCGGAATATCCTCTCTCCTAATCAACAACTGGTAATACCCCTGTCGGAGGTCCAGTTTTGAGAAGACCACTGCTCCCTGCAGTTGGTCAAATAACTCATCAATGTGGGGCAGTGGGTACTTATTCTTAACCGTGACGTTGTTCAGGCCCCGGTAATCAATACACATCCTCAAACTTCCGTCCTTTTTCTTTACAAACAACACAGGGGCTCCACAAGGAGACCCACTCTCTTGAATGAATCCCCGCTCCAGAAGGTCTTGTATCCTCAAACTTTAGCTCCTTGAGCTCTGCAGGGGCCATTCGGTATGGGGTTTTGGAGATAGGTGAGGTTCCAGGTAGCAGGTCTATCTTGAATTCTATCTCTCTTTCTGGAGGTAGAGCTACTAACTCATCAGGGAATACATCCGGAAATTTCCTTACTACGTGTACATCCTCTACCTTCACTTTATCTGTGGGGGTGTTGATTAAAAAGGCTAAAAATTCTTGTGCCCCTTTACTTAACAGTTTTCTAACCCCGAATGCCCGAAATCAAAGCAGATGAGGCTAACCTACCCCTTATATCCAACCTTAGGGTCGCCTCCCCAGGAATACGGAACTCTACCACTTTCTTCTTACAATCTAGTTGGGCATTATACTTAGCTAGCCAGTCCATGCCCAGAATCACATCATACCCCTTGATGGACAGGCTTATCAATTCTCCTAATAATCTCTTCTCTCTTACCCACATTTCACAATCCCTATAAACCAGACTAGTAACCAACCGATGATTCCCCGTAGGGGTACTAACTTCTAGGTTGTATGGTAAACTAGCAGGTTATATATCGATGCCACACATGAAATCAGGATTAACAAAGGAATGCGTGGCACCTGGATCTACTAAAACTTCGGCAAAGCGGTGGAATACAGGGATCGTACCTTCTATGACCTCGGAGGAATCTGGGACCTGTTGGGGTTCTAACGAATATACTCAAGCTGGCACCTTAGGTTTGGACCTATCTCATTTAGCTGGTCCAGCATTGGTCCTCGGCGGTTGTTGGCTCCCTTTTCCATATTGTTTTAGGACCGGGCAAGTGGCCAACTGGTGGTCTGCGCTTCCGCAGCACAAACATTTGCCCTCCTTCTTCCAGCAATTATCCTCGGAGTGATTCGGCTTTCCGCAGTACCCACAAGGCCCACGGGGCGCCGAACCTGAACCCTTCTGGAAGTTTTCGCCTTGGCCTCTCCCAGTTGGGCCACCCCTGGACTGAGCCCCTCTGTTGGAACCCATCTGTCGTCCACCTCCAGCTCCTCGTCCGAACTTGGAGGGGGTACCTTTATCCCCTTGCCCCGAACTGCTTCCAGGAAAGCCGCGCTTCTTTGCCTAGAAGTTCCTTACTTGCAACCTAGCACTTTCTACCCGTTGGGCCTTTTCCACGACCTCGCTAAAAGCATTAATTTGAGCTACTGCGAGATCCTTCTGGATTTCGACATTCAAGCCCTGGATAAAACGCCTGATCAATCGTTGCTCGGTCATGATCAGCTCAGGAGCAAATTTGGACAGGCGGGTGAATTGGCTCTCGTACTCCGCCACAGATTGAGTCCCTTGGCGGAGTCAGATAAACTCATCTTCCTTCCTCTCCTGAACTAGAGGAGGAAAGAATTTCGTGTTGAATTCTCTCATAAAATTTACCCAAGTCCTGGGTGTTTGTTCCCGTTCCCATTTTTGCCGAATGACATTCCACCAGGAACGGGCCGCCCCTTCCAACTGGAAAATGGCAAAAGTCACCTGCCGTTCTTCGGTGTAGTGCAGGGCAGCGAAAATGTCTATCATTTTCTCAAGCCACCTTTCGGCGACATCCGGGTCGGGCCCCCCAACGAATTTCGGTGGGGCAAACTTCTGAAATCTTTCAAGTGCCCTGTCGTCGCTCTCGACGTGGTTGCCAGGGTTTCCAGGGTTAGGGTTAGGGTTCTGACCCTGTTGCTGCACCACTTGTGCCAGCAGGTTGGTCATTTGCTGCATAGCAGCAGCTATCTGCACGTTGGGGTCAACCCTCGGTTCAGGATTAGGTCCAGAGGAGGTTTCCCCAGCACCCCTGTCCGGCGTAGGTTGCCTACTCCCGCGCCCACGCCCCCGTCCACTGCGCGAACCTTCCATGAACTATACTTGATCTAAACAAACGTACTAGAACAATACAATAACAATGCATGTAAGTAAAATCCCACAAGTTTTTACAATAACATATATATACATTCCAAACAAAGTCAAACAATGCACATATCAACAACCAGTCAAGCCAGGTACAGTTAAATCAAGTACAGGCAAGTCAAGTATACACATAGACAATCCACCAGGGAATGGCCTTATCAAAAATAATATACACGTAGCTAATCCAACGTACAAAACGGCTAGCTAAGGCTCTTTTCCCTATCCGTCCTATATACAGAAACAAAACGATCCCAAAAGATCCAAGGAGTCACAACCTAGTCCGTCGTCGGGCTAGTGGACCCACCCGACGGGGTGGATTCACACCCTGCCCCGGTCCCTGTGCACGACGCCTCGTCACTCACTCCCTCGACCACGTCGGCGCAGAGGTTCAGGATCGACGCGGCTCGAACCCTAACCTTCCGAGCTCGCTTAGTCTCACGCTCACGTATCTCCCTAAGTTGAGTGCAGAGGTCATCCACTCTATCCTCACACTCGAGCACATCGTACTCTAGATCCTTAATTCGCTTGGCTTGTTTCTCGTTGGCCGCCCTCAACTGATTCACCTCGGCCTCGAGCCTAGCATTATCTTTGGCCAGCTCCTTCCGTTCCTCGGCCACGGCCAACACTAAGGTGTTAGGGTAGGCGTAGGTGTGGCGACACTCACACCGTCGGAGGCGGTTAGCCGGGCTCCAACGCACGACGGCCCCACTTGGCCGTATCTGGCATGGGATCACTGGGAGCACTCCACGGGGTCGCTCACCAGGAGGGCTATCACTAGGCTCACCACGTCCGTCCATCCTACACCAAAAGAGTAAATACATGTAAATAACCTTAAGGAACATAATCAAAATAATCCTCAAGTCGAGTCTTTCTAACACGCCCAGGCAATTCAAACCTAGGCTCTGATACCACCTGTGACAGCCCCACCTTCCCCTAAGGCGAACCAAAGGGGTTAGCGGACTGCCTGTCCAGCTCTCGCTAGGACTAACGGGACAATTCAATACGATTTAAACGTTCCGGAACACACAAGTGCGCTTAGACAAGTCAAAATTACAAAATAAAAAAAAACGAAAATGGAGTCGGCCATGAATAGTAACCGACACGTCAAAATCCAACCACGCATCAATCAAACATATACATCTTGAAATTTAGCATTTACATACCAAAAGGGCATACCCAAGTTGTCCAACAAGTTTATACAAGTACGGTTTGCAAATTACAACTCAACATTTTTGGTTGGATCCAAAATGCACGTAGAGTTTTGCCCAAAAGGAGCTATTCAAAAGATAGTTACAACAAGCTCAACTCGGCAACCAACATTCATGAACTTTCCAAAAGTATTCAAATTCCTGTAAGGAAAACAAAAGGAATAGAGTGAGCTTACGCCCAGTGAGATACTATCACTCAAGCAACCAAGTTCATATAGGCATAAAACGTTCAATAATGAAGTAAACCAAGATCACACATTCACAACATGGTTAAAAGGATACGGACGGCTCTCAAGAGCCTCTTTCCTCGCTTGTATATTTGATCGGACTTCATTGACCCTCCGTCAATGTTTACAAGTAACCAACCGTAGGCTCCACTTTACTTCCATTCCTTCCACCCAACATCCCCCTACCGGATCCGAACTCCAAACAGTATCAATTTGGTAATACTCGAGTATACCGGAATCGAGAGTCTCATACTACAAGATTCCATACAACAGTCCCCATGGCTCGTCGATTTTCATGACCAAACCCTCGCCGGCTCGATTCAATCGACTACCAATGGAGTTGGGTTCAGTAATAACAGTAATGGCCGTTGGATACCCGTCCAAATGACACCAAAGCCAGTATTTGCATGTATCACTCAATCATACAGTAAACAGTCATTTAAGATAAAAGGGTGAGAGTGATCAAGTACACCCCACCTCAATCAAGGTCAGCAATGCAATTAAGCCATCAAATCAATGATTTCAAGTGTAGCAAAGCCACATAGTAACAAACAAGTGAGTAGTACACTCACCAAGCACGCAAGTGGAATTTCATAAACGTCCGCCCAAAGAGCGTCTCGAATCACCGTCACGCCCTAAAATATTCAAACAAGCACAATAAGACTCGATTACAAGTCATAAACCAATTCCACATACTACCAAAAATAAAGCTCCGTTAGGACGTATAAGCACTAAAGTAAGTCAGGGAAAATCCAGAAATGCAAGTTAAATTCTAAGACCTAAAAATAGTTTTGACGCCATTAAGCGTATTGGGCACAACTGGCACTACGAGTATCGGATGGATGTATACTATACACCATTTCGAAGCTAACAGAAATGGCTACAATGTTGAAGAAGGCCACTCAGTCCAGTTTGTAGTGAAACTAGGTGAAAATATCAATATACCAAACCAGAACCGCAAAAATAGGTTAATAAACCGCATTCTGGTTAAATCATCATAAGTCAGGCTACCTAAGTCCAATTCAAGTGATTACAAAGCCATCCGAAAGCTAAGATACCAGGTTATATTTCTTAAGAAGAATTAAACAACCAAATCAGTAGTATTCCCAATCAAATTAACCAATTACCAAAGCTGATTACCAAGTTCGGATAGAAACAGGGCAGCAGGGGTATTTCAGTCTTTTTATAGGCTACGTTGCTCTGATTGGCCTAAACTTTTGTAGCCAACTATAAACTATCATTCCCTACAACTTTCATGTTTTAACCCAAGGCTAATACAGCCTCTAACTAGGAGGAACAGTACCGGGCAGAATGTGATTACATGAAACCCTAACTTGTGAAATTTTCCGTCAAATGCGGAAATTTTCCGCAACAACCACAATTTATGCATTCTAGCTCCATTCTAGATTATTTCCAACCATCATACATGGCCACACAATAGTAATCATATTTAAACAGAAAAATCATGAATAAATAGAAAAAATGCCATCAATCTCACTAAAATCATGAAATAACCCACAAAGACACCTCTTAGGCTACCACAAGCCATTAATTATACATCATCAAGAACAAAAGAGGAGTTCCTTAGATGCTCACCTTAAAATGTAAGAAAGGAAGCAACTAACCACCTTAGCCTTCCAAACAACTTCACAACTAACCTTAATATCACCAAACTAAGAGGTTTTATGGAGTAGTTTAAAGATTAAACGGTTGAAGTGAAAGATTGGGCAAGATTGGAGACTAGAAAATTGAGAGCTTTTCCTTTCTTTTTGGCTTGGAGAGAATCGGCCAAGAGCTTGCAATTAAGGGGTAATTTTGGTCAATTTTTGATTTATTTGGTAAAGTAATGAATAGTAGTCAACAAGTAAGAAGTAATCTCCAAGTGACACTTGTCACTTCCATAAATGCATAGCTATCCTTTTGTCTCTCTCACACCAATTCATGTAGTATCCTCTAGTTATCTCTTAACACCTGCTAAAATAAACCCGGTATCCAACACTTAACCTAATTAGCCGAATTTTTCCGAACTTTTCGCACTAGCGGGTCCCACGTCCGGTATACATTCTTAATTTCTCAAAAACTAACCGATACTAGAAAAATCATCTAAAAACTATATTTACTCATAAAAATTATCTGGAAAATTTTCTAATAAAGAAAATGCAGAAAAGCATGCAATTAAATAAAATAAAACCTAGAAAGTGAGAAAATTTACGGGGTCTCACACGCGCTTCAATAGGTCTTGCAACTGTAACTTTAACTCCCTAAGTTCGACAGGGGCCATCCGATATGGGGTCTTAGAGATAGGTGATGTTCCCGGTAACAAATCAATTTTGAATTCTATCTCTCTCTCCGGAGGTAGGGTTACTAATTCGTCAGGAAACACGTCTGGATATTCCTTCACCACGTGCACATCTTCTACCTTCAGTTTATCGGTGGGGGTATTGATTAGAAAGGCTAAAAACCCTTGCGCCCCTCTACTTAGCAATTTCCTAACCCGAATACTCGAGATCAAGGCAGATGAGGCTAACCTATCCCTTATATCTAACCTTAAGGTCGTCTCCCCCGAAATACGAAATTCTACCACTTTTCTCTTACAATCGAGTTGAGCATTATACCGAGCTAACCAATCCATGCCAAGAATTACATCATACCCCTTAATGGACAAGCTTATTAAGTCCCCTAACAATTTTCTCTCTCCTACCCAAACTTCACAATTCTTATAAACCATGCTAGTGAGCAAACGATGTTCCCCCGTCGGAGTACTAACTTCTAGGTCATAAGGTAAACTAGCAGGTTTTATATCAATTTCACACATGAAATTGGGGTTGACAAACTAGCAGGTTTTATTTTGTGATTTTGACTTGTTTACGCGCGTGGGTATGTTCCAGAACGTATTAGATCGACGTGAACTGATCCGTAGTCCTGGCGAGAGCTGGGCAGGCAGTCCGCTAACCCCTTTGGTTCGCCTTAGGGGAAAGTGGGGCTGTTACAATTGGTATCAGAGCTTAGGCTTCAGATCTCTGTAGTGTGTCCTAGGCTTGAAGTTTAGGATGCCGGACTGTGGGTTTGATCTGACTCTTAGTGTCTGTTTGGAATGCTTGAGTGATTCTTGCGGAATGTCTTGCATTGATTAATACAAGATGGAATGTCCAGGACGACATTCTTTTAAGGAGGGGAGATTGTGACGCCCCGAAAAAAAAATGAGTTTGAGAACCCGGAAATTTTCTAATTTTCTAGGGTTTTATTTATTTAATGGCTTGTTTTCTGCGTTT
>NW_020863277.1:0-6906 GCF_003713205.1 Coffea eugenioides | reverse complement strand
TGTAGGCTGAGATATGACTGAAATACCCTTTCCTGCTCCATGCCTTGTTCCAATTTCGACCAATAGCAATTGACTCTGTACTTCGGCCTTTTGACCTGGAAAACCTTCAAACTGGATTCAGATGTCTTCACCAAAGTTGTAGATCTATCTCTTATCTTCAAATGGGTTCAAGAATCATCCCAATCCGATCATTGTAGCTCAAGTTATAGCCGAAATACTAAAATGTGTCAAAACTGTCAAAATACACAAAATCCAAGTAAAAAGTGATAAAAACCTCATTTAATCACTTCAAAGTATTTTTCACCAATTATAGCCAAAATGATTCATTTTCTTCCAATAATATAACTAAAGTGACTAAAAATAATATAAAATATCATACAATTATTACGTAAATTAGTCACTTATCAAACTCCCCCACACTTAAATCATTGCTTGTCCTCAAGCAATTCACACATAATCAAATGCAATGATTCAAGAGGTGAAACAATATATGCACTTTGTCCAATTTAATTCCTCAAGACTTGGAAAATAATCATTATGCAATTATTCAATTTACACTAAATACTCATAATATCAAGTAAAGGAAAGATAATTATACCCTAAATTCAACAAGTTAAACTTAATCTCTTACCCTAACCTAATTTCACAAATAAGCAAATCACATAGTCGATTTATAGCCTTCCTCCTCCTATAATCATCTTTTTTCTCAAAATTTTCCATCTAAGAGGGATTTATTCATACTAATTTTACTTAATTAGTGAGAATGCCTTTTTACGCGAAAATCGACACTTTTAGGTGAAGATTCCCGGTTACTCAACATTTCACTTATTCAAGTTGCAATGCATACTCTTAATTCAAGTACCTTTTTACGCGAAAATCGACATTTATAGATGCCAACCCCCGGTTACTCGGTACAAAAATCATTGGAGTAGAATAATTTTTTTCTTTCTTTTCTTCTCTTTTCTTTTTTTTTTTTTCTACTCTTTTTTTTCTTTTTCGAATAAAAGGAACAATAAATAGATATCCCTCTTTAGAAATAAAAGGCTGCATGACATGGACATAGAATTTGCTTTCATTATTAAGTTATATTGTTAAATAAGCAAAATTTAAACAACAATCAGAGTGCGCAGCGGAAGCGTGGGGGCCATAACCCACAGGTCTTATATTCTTCTAAGAAGGGAATTATCTATTATTGTCCTTTTATTTCTGAAAAGAAAAAGAAGTAGAAAAAAAAAAAAAAGAAAAGAGAAGAAAAGAAAGAAAAAAATTATTCTACTCCAATGATTTTTGTACCGAGTAACCGGGGGTTGGCATCTATAAATGTCGATTTTCGCGTAAAAAGGTACTTGAATTAAGAGTATGCATTGCAACTTGAATAAGTGAAATGTTGAGTAACCGGGAATCTTCACCTAAAAGTGTCGATTTTCGCGTAAAAAGGCATTCTCACTAATTAAGTAAAATTAGTATGAATAAATCCCTCTTAGATGTAAAATTTTGAGAAAAAGATGATTATAGGAGGAGGAAGGCTATAAATTGACTATGTGATTTGCTTATTTGTAAAATTAAGTTAGGGTAAGAGATTAAGTTTAACTTGTTGAATTTAGGGTATAATTATCTTTCCTTTATTTGATATTATGAGTATTTAGTGTAAATTGAATAATTGTATAATGATTATTTTCCAAGTCTTGAGGAATTAAATTGGACAAAGTGCATATATTGTTTCACCTCTTGAATCATTGCATTTGATTATGTGTGAATTGCTTGAGGACAAGCAATGATTTAAGTGTGGGGGAGTTTGATAAGTGACTAATTTACGTAATAATTGTATGATATTTTATATTATTTTTAATCACTTTAGTTATATTATTGGAAGAAAATGAATCATTTTGGCTATAATTGGTGAAAAATACTTTGAAGTGATTAAATGAGGTTTTTATCACTTTTTACTTGGATTTTGTGTATTTTGACAGTTTTGACACATTTTAGTATTTCGGCTATAACGTGAGCTACAATGATCGGATTGGGATGATTCTTGAACCCATTTGAAGATAAGAGATAGATCTACAACTTTGGTGAAGACATCTGAATCCAGTTTGAAGGTTTTCCAGGTCAAAAGGCCGAAGTACAGAGTCAATTGCTATTGGTCGAAACTGGAACAAGGCATGGAGCAGGCAAGGGTATTTCAGTCATATCTCAGCCTACACAGATCCAAATGAGGTGATTCTTGATGCATTAGAAAGATAACTCAAAAGGCTACAACTTTCGTGTTTTAGACATGAGTTGGTTCAGCCTCTAACATCAAGAAAATATCGGTTGAAGTTGGGCCAAAAACAGAGCAAGTGATCCACACTCGGATCCACTATTCATCCGAACCCTCGGCTGTTTCTGGGTTAGTGGATCCGAGCTCGGATCCATACGGATCCGAGGTACTGTACCAGCTCGGATCACTGTAGCAGCCCAGATTTACTGTAGCAATCCGGCCTGAATTTGCCGGATTTATGCCGATTCCTGCCGGATGTGGTCATAAAAGGCTGCTTCTGTAACGCGGAAAACCCATTCACCATCCACCAACTACAATTGGATGCTGACATGTGAGAAACATTCCCACTGTAAAAGGGAGATTGTAATTTCTCATTTTTACCACCTTTCATCACTAAATAGCCAAATTCATTGCAAGAAAGGGGAGAAGAATTGGAGTTCATAGCAAAATAGAGAGTGAGCTACGGGAGAAGCTGAATTGCAAAATGTAGCTCTTTCATCTCCCAGTGTTAGTTTTAGCTTAGTATAGAGTAAATGTAGTTCAATTCTGTTTATTATCTAGATAGTATGCAAAGGGAAGGAAAAGAAGGCAAGGGAAGAAAGCTCATGTGACAAGGTGTATTCCTTCATCTTTATCTTGTATTTGATTCCAAATTTAGTTAATTATAAAGTTCTGGATTTTGGGTGTCATTATGTTGTTTTAAAGTTTGATACCTTGGGTTTGGTTGAACTTTCTATAATTGTAGTGTTTATGTATTGGTTATTTGACGCTAATGATTTGAGCAAGTTATTTAGCACTTTAGCTCTTAAATCATATTAATCTGTACTTAATTCGTGATTATCTAAGGTGTGTTTCTGCAATGAAAATGAGATTTAACGACTAAGTTTCAAGAAGTGCTAAACATAGGGAGTACACTCACGAAAGTAAGTGCATCTATGTGGTTTTAGTTGTTCATTTCATGTAATTTCATTGAGGAATGAACTTGTAGCTAATTTTTCATAACATAGAGAATAGGTATGGATTAGTTATAAGTAATATATGATTCACTACGAAAGTAGGATTCAAATGCAATAAGGAATTACACCATAACTAGCCAGATGTAGTAAAATGATCATCAGCAACTTGCATGAGTAGTTAGGGAATACCACAACCCAAGGCAGCTTTCATGCTATTTTTTTGTTATAATTTCAATATGGTTTAATTTGTTTATAATTCATTGATAGTCTAAAATAATAAGAGAACTTTAGTAGTACCGGAATTGCAATCTTCCTTGTGGATCGACCTTAAACCGCATACTCGCTCACGATTGTATACTTGCGATAGAATCGCCGTTGGGGATTTAGAGTTTATAATGTAAAACACTGTTAGGATGAGTATAATTGTATATGTATATTCTTCCGCGCACGTCAAGTTTTTGGCGCGTTGCCGGGGAAGATTGAATATCGGTGTGAAGAGCAACTTTATTAGTTTAGTCATAATATTAGTTATAATGTGAATGTTATTTTCTGTTATTTTAGTATTTTTTTTGTGTGTATGCATTTTATTACCTATTCTTCTTACTAATTTTGCTCTTAAGTTGTTTAAAAGCAATTTTAGGTAATGAGGAGGGTAGGTCAATTTGGAGGACAATGCTTGAGAAGTGGAAGATTGGTAATGGATGGTTACCAAGTGCAAAGCTCCTTTAATAGAGGTAATCAAGAATTTACTGAATGTATGTCTTTTAAAGATGGTTTAAGGTGCTTAAAGGCTAAATTTGATGTTATGATGTTACAAGTTCAAATGGACACAATTATGCATGAAATTGAGCAAGGGAGGAATGTTAATGCTTTTAATTCTTATCATGTGATTTGTGACTTGTGTGGAAGTTATCATGCTACTAATACATGTATGCAAGCACAAAATGTGGATTATTATGATAAATTATAGCATTACAATCTTCGTTTTTGATCAATATAGTGCTAACTTGGAGCAATTTCTTCCTAACTTATGGCTGGGATAATCATGTACATTATAGTGAGTTATTCATATTTATGATTAAACATGAAATGTCCATATGAATTCAAAACCCATCGTTGGGAGTTGGCAATGAAAAGAGAGGTAATTATTCTAAGCCATCTTGGGAGTTAGCTTTAGAAAAGCTAGCAAATGCAACTTCCGACCGTTTTGATAGGATTGAGGAAAGAATAGATGAATTAGCTTCTCACTTTGGTAATATACATGAGCAATTGAATGTATTGTGTGAAGTTATTTGTTCTAATAATTTGCAAAATGATCCTAGCATGAATGGTGGAAATGTTGTATGTGAAAATGGATTGCATTTGGATGAAAATGATGAATCTCAATTATATTTCAATGAGCAAATATCCATTTCACATGATAATACATTTGAAACTAACTTTGAGCCTCAAGAGGTGAGTTTTAATGACTCATTTTTCACCCCTCTTGAGGAGTGCAGTGAAAGTATAGGTTCTAAAGGTATTCCTGCCCAAGATACTCTCATGACATTTCCTTTGGTAAGTTCTCAAGTGGTGTATATTCAAGGTAATATCTATGAAACACTTGGGATAGGTAAGTCACTTTCATTTCTCACATCATTAGATCATGTGGCTTTGGCTATAAAGTCACCATTTAATGATCCACCAAGGCCTAAAATGGTGGATTATTCGTTAACTAAACCTCCTTGAAAAATGAGGTGAAATAGTCAAGCTATTGACTTTAAAGAAGCGCTTATTGGGAGGCAACCCAATGCTTGTTTAAGTTGGTGTTACTTTGGAGTGATTTTATGTTTAAAGCATAAGTTTGAGTAATTTTGTTGTTTTTCATTTGTAGGTTTTGGAAAAGTGACCAAAAGAGGTGAAAAAGGCGAAGTTTGATCAAAGATCTCAACACCTCAAATTCAGTAATTGTGGTTTTTGTTGCATTAAAGAGGTTTAGAATGCATGTTTAGATCATTTTACATGTGCGTGAATGGTTTATTTTGACATAGAAATAATCTATGGTGTATTTTGAAGAATTGAGGTCAAACTGAAAATTGCAAAAAAATTCTGCAATAAGTGCAGATTCAATGGATCCGAGCTCGGATCCACTTCTGCAATCAGAAAAAAATTCGAACTTCTTGATCCGAGCTCACTCACAATGATCCGACCTCGGATCCTTTCAAAAACGACCTCGGATCCTTTTAAAAACGAAGGCTTGGATCACTTTTCAACTCCACTTTTCTTCATGTTGGCTTGTTTTTAGTAAGTTTTAGTTGTTCGATTAATGTTTTTGTGTGTTTTGTAGGTGGCAATGGCAAGAGTTCATGCCAAAAATGATCTCCAAATGCAAAAGTCATTTATATAAAGGAAAAGGCATTTTCAATGATCAATTGCCTGCCAATTTCATGCATTTAAAGTGTTTCAGTTGTAAGTCATATATTCATGCACAATGATTCATTTAATTTGAATCTTTATTCACAAGAACATGAAGTAGGCTTGAAGTGGAAGTTGGCCAAGGCAAATTTTGAGGAAAAACTGCAGAAAACAAGCTTTATCTGCAGCAAATCCGTCCATAAATCGGCCCAATTGTGCCGGACTTGAAGGCGGATAAAGTCAAGGGGAGAAAAGAAAATTTTTCGAGACATCTGGACAGAATCCGCACGAAAATCCGGCACTGAAATCGGCAAAACTGCCGGATTGTAAAAAAAAACAAAAAAAAAAAAAACAATAAAAAAAAAAAAAAAAAAAAAAATCCGCTGTAGAAAATCCGGCCAACAATCCGGCCGGAAATCCGGCCAGAAAGTGGCCGGATATGCAACAGTAAAAAAAAAAAAAAAAATTTTGCCCAGAATCCCTCCACGAATCCCTCCAATTTCTGGCCGGATTGTGAACAGTAACCAGCGTAAGATGAATCCGTTTCACGATCATTGATCATTGATGACAAAATGTATAAATAGAACTTATTTTGTTCATGATTGTGGATTTTTTGTGTGAAATTAGCTTCCCTTTGCTTTGGATACTAATGCATATATTTGATTAGCAAAGATTAGCTCATGTCATGTTTTTATCCCTTGAACATTGTATGGTTCCACATGCTTGATCATTTTTCCTTTTTCCTTGAATTGCATGATTTTGTTGATTGCAACCTTTTATTTTTAAGAAATTTATTTGTTTTGATTTTGTCTTTTTCAGGGTGCAATAAGTGAACTTCCATTCTTTCTCAAATACGGTTGGAAATTCATCACTTGGACATGGTTTCGGATTGCGCAAGTCATAAGGGGAGTATTTTCTTTTACTCTTTCTTTATTTTCCTTTTCTCACATTGAGGACAATGTGAAGTTTAAGTGTGGGGGAGGAAATATGTGAACTTGCATTCTAATGCTATGTGATGATATTTTGTGAATTGAAATGCTTAGAAATATTGGAATTGTGTTTGAATTATTTGCCATGTGGATAATTTGCTTGAAATTGGGTTTGTTGGCAGGGAGTTTTCATCCATTTATAAGGAGAAACTCTGTAAAAATTTTTCTAAAATCTTTTCCAATATTTCATTATGGCCCAAAAGTTCTTCAAATTTTTGCATTTTCATTCAAAAAGGGCAAAGTATTCCAACCTTAAGTGTTTTATTCTTCCAATTGTTGAAATGTTATATGTATTTTGGAAGGTTTA
>NW_020863276.1:0-70701 GCF_003713205.1 Coffea eugenioides | reverse complement strand
TGTGACAGCCCCACCTTCCCTTAAGGCGAACCAAAGGGGTTAGCGGACTGCCTGCCCAACTCTCGCCAGGACTAACTGGACAGTGTAAAGCGATCTAGTATGTTTCGGAACATACAAGCGAACTTAGTCAGGTCAAAATTACAAAATAAAAAAAAAATGAAAATAGAGTCGGCCATGAATAGTAACTGACACGTCAAAATCCAACCAAGCATCAATCAAACATATACATCTTGAAATTTAGCATTTACATACCAAAAGGGCATACCCAAGTTGTCCAACAAGTTTATACAAGTACGGTTTGCAAATTGCAACTCAACATTTTTGGTTGGATCAAAATGCGCTTAGAGTTTACTCAAAAGAGCTATTCAAAATTTCATTCACATAAGCTCAACTCGGCAACCAACATTCATGAACTTTCCAAAAGTGTTTATATTCCTGTAAGGAAAAAAAAAGGAAAAGAGTGAGCTTACATCCTGTGAGTTACTATCACTCAAGCAACCAATTTCATAGAGGCATAAAGCGTTCAATAAAGAAGTAAATCCAGATCACACATTAACAAAACGGGTAAAAGGATACGGACGGCTCTCAAGAGCCCCTTTCCTCGCTTGTATACTTGATCGGACTTCAATGACCCTCCGTCAATGTTTACAAAGTAACCAACCGTACGCTCCACTTTACTTCCATTCCTTCCACCCAACATTCCCCTACCGGGCCCGAACTCCAAACAGTGTAAATTTGGTAATACTCGAGTATACCGGAATCGAGAGTCTCATACTACAGGATTCCATATAACAGTCCCCATGGCTCGTCAATTTTCACGACCAAGCCCTCGCCAGCTCGATCCAATTGACTACCAATGGGGTTGAGCTCAGTAGTAACAGTAATGGCCGTTGGATACTCGTCCATATGACACCCAATCCAGTATTTCATGTACTATTCAAGTACCACAGTTAACAGTCATATATAATACAAAAGGGGTGAGGGCGATCAAGTACACCCTCACTTTAATCAGTTTCACCGGTGCAAATAAGCCTTCAAGGCATCAAGTTCAAATATAACAAAGCCACATTGTAAACAAACAAGTGAGTAGTATACTCACCAAGCAAGCAAATGATATTTCATATACTTCCGCCCAAAGAGCGTCTTGAATCACCGTCACGCCCTAAATTATTCAAATAGGCACAATAAGACTCGATTACAAGTTATAAACCAATTTCCACATACTACTGAAAATAAGGCTTCATTAGCACGTATAAGTACTAAAGTAAGCTAAGGAAAATCAGGAAATGAAAGTTAAGCTCTAAGACCTAAAAACAGTTTTGACGCCATTAAGCGTATTGGGCACAACTGGCACTACGAGTATCAGATGGATGTATACTATACACGTTTCGAAGCTAACAGATAGGGCTACAATGTTGAAGAAGGCTACTCAGTCCAGTTTGTAGTGCAACTAGGTCAAAAGATCAATATACCAAACCAGAACTGCATAAACAGGTTAATAAATCGCATTCTGGTTAAATCATCATAAGTCAGGCTACCTAAGTCCAATTCAAGTGATTCCAAAGCCATCTGAAACCTAAGATACCAGGATATATTTCTTAAGAAGACATCAAAAACCAAATCAATCGTATTCCCAATCAAATTAACCAAATACCAAAGCTGATTACCAAGTTCGGACAGAAACAGGGCAGCAGGGGTATTTCAATCTTTTCATAGGCTAAGTTGCTCCGATTGGCCTGAAATTTTGCAGACAACCATAAAATATCATTCCCTACAACTTTCATGTTTTAACCCAAGGCTAATTCGGCCTCTAACTATGAGAAACAGTACCAGGCAGAATGGTTGAATTGAAACCCTAAATCCGAATTTTTCCGTTCAATGTGGAAATTTTCCGCAAACAACCACAATTTACGCATTCTATCTTCATTCTAGATCATTTCCAACCATCATACATGGCCACACAATAGGAATCATATGAAAACAGAAAAATCATGATTAAGTAGAAAATGCACAAAATTCTACCAAAAGTCATGAAACAACACCTAAAATCATCACTTCACCTCACACATGTCAATAATTAAGCATTATTAAGTTGCAAGAAAGGTCCCTTAGTTACTCACCTTAACAACCCAAAAAAAAGAGCAACTTTGCACCTTAATCCTCCAAACAACTTCACTAATCACCTCACAACCACTCACTTAAGGGTTTTTATGGAGTAAATGCAAGATTAAACGGTTGGTTTGTTGGATTTGAGCAAGATTGAAGCAAGAAATTGGAGAGCTTTTCCTTTCTTTCTTCCTTGGAGAGGGCCGGCCACAAGCTTGCAAATTTTAGGTGATTTTTGGGTCAATTTTTTGATTTATTTGGTAAAAGGTGAATAGTGGTCAAAAGTAAGACTTAATCATATGGTGACACTTGTCACCCTATTTAATGCATGCATATCCCTTTGTTTCCTCAACTCTAATCCATATGGTATCCTCTAATTATCTCATAACACCCGGTAAATTAAACCCAGTATCCAAAACTTAACCTAACTGGCCAAATTTTATCGAACTTTCCGCACTTGCGGGTCCCACGTCCGATATACGTTCTTAATTTCTCAAAAACTAACCAATACTAGAAAAATCATCTAAAAACTATATTTACTCATAAAAATTATCTAATAAAAAAAATGCAGAAAAGCATGCAATCAAATAAAATAAAACCTAGAAACTGAGAAAATTTACGGGGTCTCACACTCTCTCCCATTTAAAAGAATTTCGCCCTCGAAATTTCTCACCTTAACTCACGAAAAGTTCTGGATATTTCGTTTGCATCTCTTCTTCCATCTCCCAGGTAGCTTCCTCTACCCCGTGATTTTTTCACAATATCTTCACTAACGGAATTTGCTTGTTTCTCAGTTCTTTAACTTTCCGGTCAAGTACTTGTACAGGTTTCTCGTCGTAAGTGAGCGATTCATCTATGTCAAGCTCCTCCGGTTGCAAAATATGGGATGGGTCGGGATAGTACTTCTTGAGCATCGAGACGTGGAAGACGTCATGAATTCGAGAGAGACTGGACGGCAGCTCTAGTCGATATGCTACCGTACCGACTCTCTGGAGAATCTTGTAAGGTCCGACGAACTTTGGTTGCAATTTCTTTCCTCTACCCGCCATAATGCTCCGTAATGGTGTGACTTTAAGAAACACATGGTCCCTAATTTCGAACTCCAAATCTTTTCTTCGATTGTCTGCGTAACTCTTTTGTCGGCTTTGAGCAGATTGGAGTCGTTGCCGTATCAATTTGACCTTTTCTCGCGCCTCCTCCATCCATGGAATAGTTGTTGGATCTAATGCCTTTCTCTCGCCAACTTCGTCCCATTAGATCGGTGACCGGCATTTTCGTCCATATAGTGCCTCGTATGGAGCCATTTGAATCAACGAATGGTAGTTGTTGTTGTACGCAAACTCTACTAAGGTCATGTGTTGACCCCAGTTGCCTCCAAAATCCAGAATGCAAGTCCGTAGCATGTCCTCGAGAGTTTGGATTGTTTGCTCCGATTGGTCATCCGTCTGAGGGTGATAAGTCGTGCTCAAGTTGAGTTTAGTCCCCAGAGTTTCTTGGAATTTCTGCCAAAACCTTGATACAAAACGGGGATCTCTATCGGAGACGATGCTCACAGGAACACCATGTAGTTTCACTATCTCATCCATGTACAGTTGGGCCAACTTGTCCATGGAATACTTCATGTTTACCGGCAAGAAATGGGCCGACTTGGTTAATCGATCGACGATCACCCAAACGGCATCGTGTTCTCATTGGGTTCGCGACAAACCTGAAACGAAATCCATTGTGATGTTTTTCCACTTCCATTCGGGTATCTCAAGGGGCTGTAACAAGTCCGATGGTTTTTGATGCTCCGCCTTAACCTGTTGGCAAACGAGACATTTTTGCACGTATAAAGCGATTTTCTTTTTCATATTGGCCCACCAATAGGTTCCTTTCAGATCTTGATACATCTTACTACTACCCGGATGGATCGTGTACTTGGACCGATGAGCCTCCTCTAAGATCTCCGTCTTCAACATTTCATCTTTAGGCACCACCACTCGGTTCCGGTATTTTAAAATACCTTCAGGACTGAAGTTGAAAGCAGTCGTTTCCCCTTTTTTCACCTTCTCTCCCCATTTTCGCACCATAGCATCCTCCTTTTGAGCTCATTTAATCCGCTCTAATAGGGTGGATGTCACCCTAATGTTACCAAAAATCACTTTATGGCTCTCTAGGCAGGGTTTCCACTCGCAAACCGATTCTAGCAAATCCCACTCTTTAATCATTAACTCTGCTACTTGAGCCTTGCGACTCAAAGCATCGGCCACTACATTCGCCTTTCCTGGATGGTAGTTGATGGTACAGTCGTAATCCTCCAGAAATTTCATCCACCGTCGTTGCCTCATGTTCAATTCCTTCTGTGAGAAGAGGTACCTAAGACTCTTATGGTCCGAGTAAACCTCAAAGGTCACCCCATATAGGTAGTGTCTCCACTTTTTCAGCGCGAAAACCACGGCGGCTAGCTCTAGATCGTGGGTCGAGTAATTCTGCTCGTGAAGTTTCAACTTCCTAGAGGCAAAAGAGATCACATTACGATTCTGTATTAAAACGCATCCCAGGCCTTCTCGTGAAGCATCAGTATAAACGGCAAACCCATCAACTCCGTTAGGCAGGACTAAAACTGGCGCCGTAGTCAACCTTTTCTTTAACTCCTGAAAGCTCGCGTCACATTTGGCATTCCACACGAACCGACCATATTTCTTCGTCAGGTCGGTTAAAGGACCGGCCAACTTAGAAAAATCTTTAATGAAACGCCGGTAATACCCCGCTAAACCTAGAAAGCTACGAACCTCGGTGGGGTTTTCTGGCCGTTTCCAATTGGTCACAGCCTCTACTTTCGCTGGGTCAACCGAGATGCCTTCTTGGGAAATTACGTGCCCTAGGAAACTAACTTTCTCCAGCCAAAACTCGCACTTACTGAACTTGGCGTACAATTGATGCTCCCTTAGGGTCTGCAACACAACTCTCAGATGCTGCTCATGCTCCTCACGAGTTTTGGAGTAGACCAAGATGTCATCAATAAAAACAACGACAAATCGGTCCAAATAGGGCTTAAAAACCCTATGCATTAAGTCCATGAAGGCGGCAGGAGCATTGGTTAGTCCAAAGGGCATAACTGCGAACTCGAAATGCCCATATCTCGAGTTAAAAGCGGTTTTCGGAATATCCTCTCTCCTAATCAACAACTGGTAATACCCCTGTCGGAGGTCCAGTTTTGAGAAGACCATTGCTCCCTGCAGTTGGTCAAATAACTCATCAATGTGGGGCAGTGGGTACTTATTCTTAATCGTGACGTTGTTCAGGCCCCGGTAATCAATACACATCCTCAAACTTCCGTCCTTTTTCTTTACAAACAACACAGGGGCTCCCCAAGGAGACCCACTCTCTTGAATGAATCCCCGCTCCAGAAGGTCTTGTAATTGCAACTTTAGCTCCTTGAGCTCTGCAGGGGCCATTCGGTATGGGGTTTTGGAGATAGGTGAGGTTCCAGGTAGCAGGTCTATCTTGAATTCTATCTCTCTTTCCGGAGGTAGAGCTACTAACTCATCAGGGAATACATCCGAAAATTCCCTTACTATATGTACATCCTCTACTTTCACTTTATCTGTGAAGTTATTGATTAGAAAGGCTAAAAATCCTTGTGCCCCTTTACTTAGCAGTTTTATAGCCCGAATGCCCGAAATCAAAGCAGATCAGGCTAACCTACCCCTTATATCCAACCTTAGAGTCGCCTCCCCAAGAATACAGAACTCCACCACTTTCTTCTTACAATCTAGTTGCGCATTATACTTAGCTAACCAGTCCATGCCCAGAATCACATCATACCCCTTGATGGATAGGCTTATCAAATCTCCTAATAACCTCTTCTCTCCTACCCACACTTCACAATCCCTATAAACCAGACTAGTAACCAACCGATGATTCCCCGTAGGGGTACTAACTTCTAGGTCGTATGGTAAACTAGCAGGTTTTATATCGATGCCACACATGAAATCAAGATTAACAAAGGAATGAGTGGCACCTGGATCTACTAAAACTTTGGCAAAGCGGTGGAATACAGGGATCGTACCTTCTACGACCTCGGAGGAATCTGGGACCTATTGGGGTTCTAACGAATATACTCGAGTTGGCACCTTAGATTTGGACACATCTCCTTTAACTGGTCCAGCATTGGTCCTCGGCAGTTGTTGGCTCCCTTTTCCATCTTGTTTTAGGACCGGGCAAGTGGCCAACTGGTGGTCTGCGCTTCCGCAGTGCAGACATTTGCCCTCCTTCTTCCAGCAATTATCCTCGGAGTGATTCGGCTTTCCGCAGTACCCACAAGGCCCACGGGACGCCGAACCTGAACCCTTCTGGAAGTTTTCGCCTTGACCTCTCCCGGTTGAGCCACCCCTAGACTGAGCCCCTCTGCCGAAACCCGTCTGTCCTCCACCTCCAGCTCCTCGTTCGAACTTGGAGGGGGTACCTTTATCCCCTTGCCCCGAACTGCTTCCAGGAAAGCCGCGCTTCTTTGCTTGGAAGTTCTTTACTTGCAACCTAGCACTTTCTACCCGTTGGGCCATTTCCACGACCTCGCTAAAAGCATTGATTTGAAGCCCTGGATTTCGACATTCAAGCCCTGGATAAAACGCCTGATCCGCCATTGCTCGGTCATGATCAGCTCAAGAGCAAATCTAGACAGACGGGTGAATTGGCTCTCGTACTCCGCCACAGATTGAGCCCCTTGGCGGAGTTGGATAAACTCATCTTCCTTCCTCTCCTGAACTAGAGGAGGAAAGAATTTCGCGTTGAATTCTCTCATAAAATTTACCCAAGTCCTAGGCGTTTGTTCCGTTCCCATTTTTGCCGAATGACATTCCACCAGAAACGGGCCGCCCCTTCCAGCTAAAAAACGGCAAAAGTCACCTGCCGTTCTTCGGTGTAGTGCAGGGCAGCGAAAATGTCTACCATTTTCTCAAGCCACCTTTCGGCGACATCCGGGTCAGGCCCCCCAACGAATTTCGGTGGGGCAAACTTCTGGAATCTTTCAAGTGCCCTGTCGTCGCTCTCGACGTGGTTGCCAGGGTTAGGGTTAGGGTTCTGATCCTGTTGCTACACCACTTGTGCCAGCAGGTTGGTCATTTGCTGCATAGCGGCAACTATCTGCAAGTTGGGGTCAACCCTCGGTTCAGGATTAGGTCCAGAGGAGGTTTCCCCAGCACCCTGGTCCGACGTAGGTTGCCTACTCCCGCGCCCACGGCCCCGTCCACTACGCGTACCTTCCATGAACTCTACTTGATCTAAGCAAACGTACTAGAACAATACATTAACAATGCATGTAAGTAAAATCCCACAAGTTTTACAATAACATATATATACATTCCAAACAAAGTCAAACAACGCACATATCAACAACCAGTCAAGCCAAGTACAGTCAAATCAAGTACAGTCAAGTCAAGTATACACATAGACAATCCACCAGGGAATGGCCTTATCAAAAATAATATACACGTAGCTAATCCAACGTACAAAACGGCTAGCTAAGGCTCTTTTCCCTATCCGTCCTAAATATAGAAACAAAACTATCCCAAAAGATCCTAGGAGTCACAACCTAGTCCGTCGTCGGGCTAGTGGACCCACCCGACGGGGAGGATTCACCCCCTGCCCCGGCCCCTGTGCACGACGCCTCGTCGCTCACCTCCTCGAGCACGTCGGCGCAGAGGTTTAGGATCGACGCGGCTCGAACCCTAACCTTTTGAGCTCACTTAGTCTCACGCTCACGTGCCTCCCTAAGTTGAGTGCAGAGGTCGTCCACTCTATCCTCACACTCGAGCACATCGTACTCTAGATCCTTAATTCGCTTGGCTTGTTTCTCATTGGCCGCCCTCAACTGATTCACCTCGGCCTCGAGCCTAGCATTATCTTTGGCCAGCTCCTTCCGTTCCTCGGCCACGGCCAACACTAAGGTGTTAGGGTAGGTGTAGGTGTGGCGACACTCACATCGTCGGAGGCGGTTAGCCGGGCTCCAATGCACGACGGCCCCACTTGGCCGTATCTAGTATGGGATCACTGGGAGCACTCCACGGGGTCGCTCACCAGGAGGGCTATCACTAGGCTCACCACGTCCGTCCATCCTATACCAAAAGAGTAAATAAATGTAAATAACCTTAAGGAACATAAGCAAAATAATCCTCAAGTCGAGCCTTTCTAACACGCCCAGGCCAATTCAAACCTAGGCTCTGATACCACCTGTGACAGCCCCACCTTCCCCTAAGGCGAACCAAAGGGGTTAGCGGACTGCCTGCCCAACTCTCGCCAGGACTAACGGGACAATTCAATACGGTTTAAACGTTCCGGAACATACAAGCGCGCTTAGACAAGTCAAAATTTCAAAATAAAAAAAATGAAAACGGGGTCGGCCATGAATAGTAACCGACACGTCAAAATCCAACCAAGCATCAATCAAACATATACATCTTGAAATTTAGCATTTACATACCAAAAGGACATACGCAAGTTGTCCAACAAGTTTATACAAGTACGGTTTGCAAATTACAACTCAACATTTTTGGTTGGATCAAAATGCGCTTAGAGTTTTGCCCAAAAGGAGCTATTCAAAAGATAGTTACAACAAGCTCAACTCGGCAACCAACATTCATGGACTTTCCAAAAGTATTCAAATTCCTGTAAGGAAAACAAAAGGAATAGAGTGAGCTTACGCCCAGTGAGATACTATCACTCAAGCAACCAAGTTCATATAAGCATAAGACTTTTCACCCCAATTCATTCAATAAAGAAGTAAACCAAGATCACACATTAATAAAATTGGTAAAAGGATACGGACGGCTCTCAAGAGCCCCTTTCCTCGCTTGTATACTTGATCGGACTTCATTGACCCTCCGTCAATGTTTACAAGTAACCAACCGTAGGCTCCACTTTACTTCCATTTCTTCCACCCAACGTCCCCCTACCGGATCCGAACTCCAAACAGTATAAATTTGGTAATACTCGAGTAGACCGGAATCGAGAGTCTCATACTACAAGATTCCATACAACAGTCCCCATGGCTCGTCGATTTTCACGACCAAACCCTCGCCGGCTCGATTCAATCGACTACCAATGGAGTTGGGTTCAGTAGTAACAATAATGGCCGTTGGATACCCGTCCAAACGACACCAAAGCCAGTATTTGCATGTATCACTCAATCATACAGTAAACAGTCATTTAAGATAAAAGGGTGAGAGTGATCAAGTACACCCCACCTCAATCAAGGTCAACAATGCAATTAAGCCATCAAATCAATGATTTCAAGTGTAGAAAAGCCACATAGTAACAAACAAGTGAGTAGTACACTCACCAAGCACGCAAGTGAAATTTCATAAACGTCCACCCAAAGAGCATCTCGAATCACCGTCACGCCCTAAAATATTCAAACAAGCACAATAAGACTCGAGTACAAGTCATAAACCAATTTCACATACTACCAAAATAAAGCTCCATTAGGACGTATAAGCACTAAAGTAAGTTAGGGAAAATCCGGAAATGCAAGTTAAGCTCTAAGACCTAAAAATAGTTTTGACGCCATTGAGCGTATTGGACACAACTGGCACTACGAGTATCGTATGGATGTATACTATACACCGTTTTGAAGCTAAAGGATAGGGCTACAATGTTGAAGAAGGTCACTCAGTCCAGTTTGTAGTGCAACTAGGTCAAAAGATCAATATACCAAACCAGAACCGCATACACAGGTTAATAAACCGCATTCTGGTTAACCAACCATAAGTCAGGCTACCAAAGTCCAATTCAAGTGATTCCAAAGCCATCCGAAAGCGAAGATACCAGGCTATATTTCTTAAGAAAACATCAACAACCAAATCAATCGTATTCCCAATCAAATTAACCAATTACCAAAGCTGATTACCAAGTTCGGACAGAAACAGGGCAACATGGGTATTTCAGTCTTTTCACAGGCTACGTTGCTCCGATTATTCTGAAATTTTGTAGGAAGCTATAAAATATCATTCCATACAACTTTCATGTTTTAATCCAAGGCTAATTCAGTCTCTAACTATGAGTAATAGTACCGGACAGAATGTGGTTACATGAAACCCTAACTTCTGAAATTTTCCGTCAAATGCGGAAATTTTCCGCAACAACCACAATTTATGCATTCTAGCTCCATTCTAGATTATTTCCAACCATCATACATGGCCACACAATGGTAATCATATTAAAACAGAAAAATCATGAATAAATAGAAAAATGTCATCAATCTCACTAAAATCATGAAATAACCCACAAAAACACCTCTTAGGCTACCACAAGCCATTAATTATACATCATCAAGAATAAAAGAGGAGTTCCTTAGATGCTCACCTTAAAATGCAAGAAAGGAAGCAACTAACCACCTAAGCTTTCCAAACAACTTCACCAATCACCTCACAATCACTAAGTGGAGGGGTTTTATGGAACAAATACAAGATTAAACGGTGAAATTGAAAGATTGGACAAGATTAGAGGTAGAAATTTGGAGAGGTTTTCCTTCCTTGTTGCTTGAAGAGAGCCGGCCACAATAGCTTGAAATGAAGAGGATTTTTGACCAATTTTTGGTTTATTTAGTAATATGGTAAAAGGGTGAATAGTAGTCAAAAAGTAAGAACAAGTCTCCAAGTGACAGTTGTCACTATAATTAATACATGGCTATCCTTTTGTCCTCTCACACCAATCCATTTAGTAACCACTAGTTATCTCTTAACACCCGATAAATTAAATCCAGTATCCAAAACTTAACCTAACTGGCCGAATTTTTCCGAACTTTTCGCACTAGCGGGTCCCACATCCGGTATACGCTCTTAATTTCTCAAAAACTACCCGATACTAGAAAAATCATCTAAAAACTATATTTACTCATAAAAATTATCTAGAAAATTTTCTAATAAAGAAAATGCAGAAAAGCATGCAATTAAATAAAATAAAACCTAGAAACTGAGAAAATTTTCCAGTTTTGTCGCAGTTTGGAAATTGGACCATATCTCAGTCAATACAACTAGGAATTGTGAATGATTGGTGGCGTTGGAAACTAGAATCATAAGGTTACATTTCATCAGAATAAATCATTCTCAAAATCAATTCATAAGTGAGAGAAAATGCAGCTACCTGGTTATTTGTACCTGAATCTTTGGATTAAATGATTGTGAACTCTGTTTATACCGAATGAGATAAGAGTGTACTTTATCACTCTCGTTCTCTTATCCGTATGACTGTTTACTGTATAACTGTGAATCTGTACCTGTGCATGGTTTGATGTCGTTTGGAGGCTTGTATCCAACGACTTTACTGTGATATCTGAGCTCAAACCTCATTGGTCGTTAATCGAGTCGAGTCGGTAAGGGCTTGGTCGATTTGATAACAAACCATGGGTTTACTGTTTGTCGAGTGGAGTGTTATCTTCTCGACCTTGTGGTATACTCGAGTATTACCCCACTGTTACTATAAGGTCTTCGGGCCCGGTAAGGGGTGTGTATGGTGGATAGAATTTGGTGTAAAATGGAGTCTACGGTCGTGGTTGTGAGAACCCAGAAATTTTCTTATTTTCAAGCCTTTATTTTATTTAATTGCATTCCTTTTCTATATTTTCTTTGTTAGAAAAATTTTCTAGATAATTTTTGTGAGTAAATATGGTTTCAAAATCATTTTTCTAGTATAAGTTAGTTCATGAGACTTTAGATGTGTATGCCGGGCGTGGGACCCGCTAGTGCGGAAAGTTCGATAAAATTCGGCCAGTTAGGTTAAGTTTCGTATACCGGGATTAATTTAGCAGGTGTTAAGAGATAACTAGAGGTTACTAGATGAATTGGTGTGAGAGGGACAAAAGGATAACCATGTATTAAATGAAAGTGACAAGTGTCACTTGGAGACTAAGTCTTACTTTTTGACCACTATTCACTCTTTTACCATTTTACCAAATAAATCAAAAATTGACCAAAAATTTCTTCATTTCCAAGCTTCTTATGGCCGAACTCCTCCAAGGAAAAAGAAAGGAAATCCTCTCCAAATTTCTAGCTCCAATCTTGTTCAATCTTCAATTCCAACCGTTTAATCTTGTATTTGCTCCATAAAAACTCTTAAGTGAGTGGTTGTGAGGTGATTGTCGCGCCCCATTTTTTACAAGAAAAATAAATAGTTTGAAAAGTGAATTTTTGATTTACAAAGAAAATGAAGAAAAATATGGGTCTAAATGGGACTTGAAAATGCGACGATTTGACCCAAAATAATAGTTTAAAAAGGGTTTTTTGAACAAAAATCGGAGTCGCCACTTGGTATTGAGTTAAGGTGTACCAAGTCACCTAAAATGAGTTTTCAAAGGAAAAAAGTAGAAAAACCCCTTTTAAACGACTCCTAGTCCACGAAAATCAAAGGAAAGGTTCGGGAGTCACATTTGACGAAGGGGAAGGCAAGGATAAAAATCCAAGGCACCCCTTCGACCTAGTCAAGGCTAGTTGCATGATTTAGTCAAGGATTTTCTTATTTTTAACCAAAGAATTTATCACATTTGGATGCACTATATGAATGCAAAACCTAGACCTAGGGGAACATCGGGGGGCAAAATTTCTCTTCAAAGCTTGAGTGGTGCCAATCACATTAATAGTGATGCCCAATAATGACTCTTTGGAGAGGTCATGAATAATGCTAATGACGAAAAATGAGTGGAATGAATGTATGCAATGTGAAAATATGAGTTTGCGTGAAGTGAAAAAGTAATAAAAAACAATAGTGTGTAAGTGGAAGTGTGCAAATGGATGTGCAAAGTAAGGTGAGTAGAGTGATAGTATGAAGTCCGTGTGTGCACGTGATAGTATATAAAGTGTAAGTGGCAGAGTGAAAACGTGCAAAATAAAAGTTGTGTGAAGTGAAAATGTGGAAAAAGGGATAGAATATGAAGTAAAAGTGCATGTGATAGTGGATAAATGAAATGCATGAACCCTAGAGGAATGCATCAAGTCGGGTACGGGAATGACTTCTAAGTTCATGATTTTAATTTTCCCTTTGATTAGAAGGAAGAACTAGGGTGCTAAGGCTATTTTGTAGCCACACTCGCTCGTTTCCCTTACCTAAAGGGGACTCTCAAGCAAATGTACCCTATAACTAGCATGAGGATGCAAAAACCTAAAATGAAGGGGAAAGGATTGGAGGATCATGCCAAATGCTAGAAAACTAAGAAAAATGTATGAAATGCAGTGAAACATGCAAGTATGTACTAACGAGAGGGGACGGCCTATTGGGGTCTAGCATTGGACTAGCCCTTTTCTAAAATTCTCTCACAAGCATTGGACTTGCGAGAGCTCGAGGGGAAAGACCATGGCCAGCGTTGGACTAGCCACGGTGACGCATTCATCCATCACATTCATCTATGACTATAGAAAGCAAGTAGACATGCCAATCACCTATAAACACGTAGCACATAACACTTAACATGCTCGACTAAATGCAAGAGCCTAAGAAAGCAACTTAACACGTAGCCACAAAAGCAAGCAATCAAGCTAATGAACCTATTACATTTGCTAACTAAAACAAATGGGGAAGAGGAAAAATGAATAAAAATGCTCTCCGAGCCCTATCTATTACAAGCCAAGAGGTGTACACATACCCCATAAATAAAAGAATGACTTAATAAAAGCAAAAGTAAATGGAATGAATCAAGGAAAAGCAAGGAAAGCAAGCAAAGTGGACATGCAATTCTCACTTAGCACGTTGGATCACATAGGGGAGAGACAAAAAAGATAAAAGAAGTCATACCTCCCTTGAGTTGATGCCCTAACGAAGTGAAATTACTAATTTACCCTCCAAAACAATAAAATGGTCAGGGTACCAATTTAATTAAGAACGTTAAAGAAAATATGCAAAACACGAGCTCACTTGGTCATAAAGCTCTTAAAATCACGAATTAAGTGCAATTAAACAAAATATGGTAATTAATTAAAGCAAACAAGCAATGAAGTTGCAAAAATCAAAGCTGCGAATGATCAAATTGATGAAAATATTCAATTAGTTGGGTCATGGTAGAACGAGGGGAGACTTGGGGGGCCAAAGTGTAATTTTTCAGAAATTATTCATGCATGCAAATGAAAGCCTCCAGCAAACTGACGCAAACTGAAGCTTCTATCATTTTCTGCTGCAAAAATTGCAGCTCGTGAGCAAACCAAAGAAATGGCAAAAATTTACAAACAAAACCAAACCTCATCAAATTCTCTACAATCATTGTCGACACAAGATCCGGCATACAAACAAGATAAGAAAATTCCAACTTGTGGGCTGTTACGGGAATCAAAGACATGAAAGCTAATGCAGCTTCATGCAAGCTACAAAGAAAAAGGATTTCTGCAATTTTTCCTATGCTTTGAAACTTTTCTGGTTCTCTAAAACATTTCGTTAACCCGCCAACCATTTGCAAGCTTATCTTCATTTAGCCGAAACAAAATCCCAACTCACTCAAGTATTGAATGCGAGGACTTAAAACAAAGGGGAGAGGGGAGATCTAATGAACCTTTGAACACAAAATGCAATCAAATGGCCTGAAAACTTGCTAAACTTCGACTATTCAAACTTTCCAAGAAAGGGAGACAAAGAAAACTGATTGTGTGACGACCCCACTTCTCCCAAGGGCGAACCCAAGGGTATCGGCGGGCCGCCTGCCTAGCTCGCGCCAGGACTCAAAACTTAAAGCTAATAAAACTCTTCTAAGCCACACAAGAACACGATTCATAATATATACAACCACCAAAAGTCTATTTACATCTTCAAAAGCATCAAGCCAAACCGCGCTAATATACTATAACAATAACCAGCAAAAGGTAGACCCTAAGAAGGGTCCTTATACAAACCACCAAAAAAAAACAAACATCCTAACTGTTCAACTATTACAAGCCAATCTACCTATACTAGTATACGAGCCAAAAGTCCCCGCGTCGGCCCCTGCTAAGGAAAACAAAAGGAAAGGGGTAAGCTAAATGCTTAGTAAGTAAACAGGGGCGAAAGCATAAATTCACGTAGCAACAATTACACAATAAAAGTAAAGCAAAAGCAGAAAAGAACAACATCATATAATAAGGATACGGGTGGCTCCAAAGCCAATTCATGTGCCATGTATGATCTCCTGCCGACACTCCGTCGACCGCAAATAATAGTCCGTAGAACTTCACTTATACACCCACCGACACCTTATCACCCTCACTGGCCAGTCACCTCACAAACTTGCCCGGGCGAACGAAATCACAAACTTGAGCTTGAGTCACAAGCTCGGGTCACAAACTTGGTCACCTTCTCGGTGAACCGGATTCACAAAATTGGTTCATAACATGAACCTACAAACTTGGTGACCTCAGACTAAGTTGGACTAACTTCGACCAAGCCCTAACCGGCTCGAATAGTCCAAACAGGTCCTAGATCGGGCCCACGAACTCACAAACTTTGCAAACTCCACAAACTTTACTCGAAAGTCACCCCGAGCCACAAGCTCAAGGGTTTTGGCTCCAAAAGGTTCATATACATATGCCAAGTACAATTACACATTCAAATTAGGGTTTAGGTCGAGTGCGATAAAGTACACCCTCGCCTAAGTACCCTTTTCACATATCTCAAACACATAGCAAAGAAAACACACCAAACTGGCCTGAATACTTACTCAGAAACTGAAATAGCAAAAGTACGAAGTCGGATCGAAATGAACAGCTAGTAGTGGGCCCCACCAGTTCCGCCCAGCTCACCACCGTCTGAAATAGAAGATTGTGTCACATCATATCGTAAACGGCTACTATCGTGCCTCAAACAAACAAAACGGCAAAAACGGCACGCGCGCACATACATATGACGGACAGAAACGGAAACGGCCGTTAGCGGAAACGGCAGATTTGACACTCGTTTCTATTGTAATCATAAGTTGAGCTACGAATATCGGATTAAGGCGTATGAGACACCATATCGAAGCTTAAAGGATGAACAACAATTGTTATGAAGACATCCAGAACTGAAACTGGAGGCTTCAGCCCCAAATGAACCAAACACAATCACATACGAAATCTGGCCAATGCACAAATGGTCAGTTTTGAGTGCAAACTGTTTTCTATGCTACACATGGGAAAAAGAGTTGAAAATTGGCAGTTAGATAGTTCATTCCAAATGGAACAACTTTCATGAAGGTCGGCAATCCAAATTCGGAACAGAAGTTGGTCGTCAGGACCAAAACAAATCTGACCAGAAAATGGTCATTTTCACGGGCAGGCCTTATTTGCTCGGCTATATCTCAGGTTCTATAAATCCGATTCATGAAATTCCAAGGGCGTTAGAAAGCTCTGATATAGAGCTACAAGTTTGGTTTTTTGGTCGCAAGCCCAAACAGCTTGTAACCTAGTCAAACGTGAAGCCAAAGTTCCAGTCGTAAACTGTCCGGATATAAGAACAGAACAGAATTTGACGGTCAAAACAGGTCTGAGTATTTCGTTTAGAACTCAGGTTATACCACTCCGTTAATCCTGAAAATTTACAGGGATATCCAGGACTTAAGGGGCTACAACAATGTAGAAGGCCTCTCAATCCAAATCCTAGCACAACTAAGTCAAAATGCAGAAAACCAACCCAGAACCGTAATTGCAGGTTCCCAAATCACACAAAACTGTAATCAGTCCAAGTCAGTCTATACAGGTCCAAAAGCATTGATTCCAAAGGCATATGAAAGCTAAGACATCAAGCTACATTTAATCAGAAGACACCAACAACAAAATCCAAACCAATTCCAGTCAAAACAGACAATTACTATCGCAGTTCGGACATTCTGTTCACCAAAAACAGCAACAGTAAAAACGGCAGAATTCACTCTATACTACTCCAAATGCCTTGAAATTTTGCAGGCACTTCAACCTCATCAATACCTACAACTTTCATGTTTTGAGTAAAGTCCAATTCGGCCTCTATCTATGACCTAAAATTTCGGACAGAATGTTCAACCAAGAACCCTAATTTTCCAGAAATTCTTCCAAATCCAAAATTGATTGCAATTATCAACTATTCACACCTACTAGTGTCATTATAGGCCATTGCCAATCATCATAAACAACCACACCATCATAATCCAATTAAACCAGAAAAATCATCAATAAAATAAAAACTTCACCAAATCACTTCAAACCAAGATAAAAACCAGAAATTTCAGCACTTTAATCACTAATAAGCATAACCTAAGCTTCATAAGGTATAGGAGGGTAGTCAAGCACCACTTACCAAGAAAACAAGAGAGAGGAAGTTGTGGAACACCTTAGCTCTTCCAAAAACTTCACCAAACCAACCACTAACACCAACTAGAGAGATTTTATGGAGTAGAAATAGATGGAAGCAAGTATTTTTGGGTGATTTGAGCTAGTTGGGACTTGTAAATTGAAGAAGTTTTCTTCCTTTCTTATCACAAGAGGACCGGCCACCAAGGAGAAGAAATGGTGAATTTTTGAGCAATTTTTAAGATATTTACCTTGTGGTCAAAAAAAGTCAAAAATTGGAATAGTAAATCTTAACTTGGAACCACTAAGAAGGTGACACTTGTCACCTCTTAAATGCAATCTTATCTTTTCTTTTCTCTCTCACATCAATCAAATCACCTCCTCTACTTATCTCCTAACACCCGATAAATTTTTCACAGTATCCGAAATTTAAGCTTATTGGCCGAATTTTCCCGAACTTTTCGCACTAGTGGGTCCCACGTCCGAAATCCGTTCTTATTTTCTCAAAATCTAACCGATACTAGAAAAATCATCTAAAAACTATATTTACTCATAAAAATTATCTGGGGAACTTTTCTAATAAGAAAATGTGGAAAAGCGGCGATAAAAAAACTCCACTGAAACTTTCTAATATTGCAACACTAGAGGTTTGCTAATCATTCAAACTTACTAACCTATGTCCAGGCACACACTAGATTACCGAATATAAATTATAGCTTGAACCGTATAATCATAATACGTAAACTAGGATTTTCCAACTTAACCGAATTAGGGTTTCCTTCCTAGCCATAAAACCCTATTTTTCCAAACCAAATATCAAATAACCCTAATATCGACTTACGATCGGACTGGGGCCTCACAGATTGGCCTTTGCTCCTATGTTCCCAACACGCACACGGCATCACATTCAAAGGGCAAGCAGATCAAACACTCCAAACAGACAAACACCGGCAACCGAAAAGGAAGGAAAGGCTATCTGTAATAATTTTCTGCAACAAAAGATGTTTTCTTTTAAGCTCCAACTCACGAACAATGCACAAAACAACAGAAAGAAAGGAAAAAAAAACTGATTATCTGACAACTTAACTCACGGACTTCACCAATCATCAAGCTCAGATTCGGAACAACAAAATACAGAAAATCAATATCCAAACAAGTAAAAAACAGGAACGCAATCGTCTTGGCAGAAACTTTCGACAAAGTCTGATGCTTTGGCCTCAACAACCTCAATCAGCACATAAAGCATATGTGTTCAACCATCGTGGACAATCACAGAAAAATGGCAATAACCGATCCACAGAAACATGCTTGGGGTTGGGATTACTAGTGTTTGCACTTGAAGGAAAAAGAGAAAAATTACTTACAGAGCTCTTGTTTAGTGAAAATTTGCAAACGATGACGGTTGGTGCCAATGGTGGTGGCGGCTCCGGCTCTTGGGCAAGCCGTTGGCCACTTGCTGGTTACGCAGGAGAAGAAGGGTGGTGGTTGTCGGTGGCTGCGATGGGGTTTACACGCAATGTGGCGACGGCGGACAGCAGCAGCGGCAGGTACAGACTGGAGGTGGCTTGGGCAGGTAGCGTGAGGAAGAGAGGAGATCTGTGGTGGGTGGCGGCGTTTGTCCCTCAGCTCCTCCACTATTGTCCAGCCTTTTTCCATGTGAGGCCCCAGTCCGTTCGTAAATTGATATTAGGGTTATTCATTATTTTGTACGGTCACATTAAGGTTTTAGGGCTAAGGAGAAACCCTAATCTCGGCTAAGATTGAAAACCCTAACTTTGCTTATGATTAAACCCTAGTTTATGTGTTATTTGTAAGTTCAAGTTATAGTTCCTGTTTAGTATTCTAGTGGGTGTTTTGGTATAAGTAAAAATAGGATTTCGTTTTAGTTTACAAACCTTAGATTAGTAAACCTTTAGTGTTATAAATTTTTAGAAAGCTTAAGTTGGGTTTAAAAACCCTAATTTTGCCAATATTATATAAGTTGTTTTTAATTGTTTTATTTATGGAGAAAGTATGTTGAAGTATAAGTGATTAAGATGGGAAAGTGATTAGTGAAGTAATTAAGTGTGATTACATGTTTTAGATTAGATTAAGTTATGACCTATGGAGTTAATTGAAAGATTATCAAATGTTTGAGGGAAAATGTATAAGAAAGAGAAAGTTGGAGTGCAAGGGTTAAAAGTGCAATTGAGGAACTTTTATGTGATTGGTTAAGCTTACTAAATATCTCCTATGGTCTTGACTATTTATGACCTTAAGACTTGTAGGCTAATCACTAGAAAAAAACAAAACAAAACAAAGAGAAAGAGAGAGAGTGAGAGCCGAGAGGAAGAGAAAGAAAAAAGAAAAGGAAAGCTTGCTTTGGTGCATCATTTCTGCTCTTCAATCTTGAGTTTGGATCTTGGAGAAACAACTTGAGCACTTGATTGTTGTGGGTGATCATCTACAAAGCTTGAATCAAAGGTAAATCATCTTCTTTGAAAGTTAAAATGTTGGGGTTTCAATTTCTAAGCTATGGAAATGATGTGGTATGTTATGATCATGGATTTATGTGGTGGATTTGATGTTTATATTGAAGTTTCATGGTTTAATTATGATGATGATGTTGCTGGAATTTTGATTAAGCTTATGCAAGAATTAGGGTTTCATGCTAAATAAGGTAATTAGCTTTAATGTTGTGCTATGAAGTTTGTAGTGGTTGTGTTTGATTAATTGCCTCACTTTCTTGGTTGGTTTCTAGCAAAAATCTGATTTGGGTTAAGAAACCCTAGACTCCATTAGGTTAGTTGAGTTTAGCCTATGGCTATTGAGTTAGGGTTTGTGTGGTTGGATGATTAGAACAAGTCCTATGGTGCAAGTAAAACTGGATTAAGGATTATGGTTAGTATTTGGTGATTTTGGGCTAACTTGTGAAGGAATTTCGGACCTGTGAGAACCCATAAAAACCCTAATCTTTTCCGAGGGTTTTATTTCCTTTAATGGCATGTTTTCTGCGTTTTCTGGCTTAGGAAATTTTCCTGATGAATTTTATTGAGTAATTATAGTTTTTAGATGATTTTTCTAGCATTGGGTAGTTTTTGAAAAATTAAGAATATATATTGGACGTGGGACCCACTAGTGCGAAAAGTTTGGAAAAATTCGGCCAATTAGGTTAAATTCCGGATACTGTGTAAAATTTATCGGGTGTTAAGAGATAAGTAGAGTGTGTGAAATGATTGATGTGAGAGAGAAAAGAAAGGATAGGAATGCATTAATGAGGTGCCAAGTGTCATGGTATCATTGGATAGGATTTAAGAGTTACTATTCCAATTTTTGACTTTTTTGACCAAAAGGTTAAATATCTTAAAAATTGCTCAAAATTCACTCATTTTTACTCCTCCATGGCCGGCTCTCTTAAGCTCAAGAAGGAAGAGGATTTCTTCAATTTTCAAGCTCCCAACTAGCACAAATCATCCAAACCACTTACCTAAATTAGTTTCTACTCCATATTATCCTTCCATTAGGTGCTAGTAAGTTGATTAGTGAAGTTTTCTTGGAGAGCTAAGGTGTCCTACAACTCCCTCTCTCTTGTTTACTTGGTAAGTAGTGATTGACTATCCTCTTACACCTAATGATGTTGAATTTATGCCTAATGGTGGCTATTGTGAATTTATTTCTTGGTTTGAAGTGATTTGGTTAAGTTTTTATTTTTTTGAGGAATTTTCTGGTTTTATGTGATCTTGATGGTGTGGTTGTTTTTGATGGTTGGTAATAAGGGGCTATGGCTCTAGTAGGTGCATATGATAGGAAATTGCAATCAATTTTGGGTTTGGAGTGAAATGAGAAAAGTTAGGGTTTTTCAACCCCCTTTTCTGTCCAGTTTTGGATCATAGGGTTATAGGCCGAATTGGACTTTGATCAAAACATCAAAGTTGTAGGTATTGATGAGTTTGAAGTGCCTACAAAATTTCAGGGCATTTGGAGTAGTGTAGAGTGAGTTATGACGTTTTTACTGTTGCTGTTCTGGGTGATCAGAATGTGCGAACTGTGATTGTAATCGTCTGTTTTGACTGGAATTGGTTTGGATTTTGTTGTTGGTGTCTTCTGATTAAATGTAGCTTGATATCTTAGCTATCATATGCCTTTGGAATCAATGCATTTGGACTTGTATAGACTGAATTGGACTGATTACAGTTTTGTGTGATTTGGGAACCTGCAATTACGGTTCTGGGTTGGTTTTCTGCATTTTTGACCTAGTTGTGCTAGGATTTGGACTGAGTGGCCTTCTACATTGTTGTAGCCCTGTCTCTTAGCTTCGCGATGGTGGGTCTTACACCCTCATCCGATGATCGTAGTGAAATTGGTGCCATTACCGCATTAGGAGGCCAAAACTGTTTTTGTTGTTGGGTCAAATGAGTTACATTTCCTGATTTTCTGGTTTGCTATAATGCTTGTATATGTTTGCAAAACCCTATTGGGGTTGTGATTGGCATTGTTTTGTGACTCGTTATCGAGTCTCATTGCATTTGTTTACGTGTTCTAGGGCGTGACGGTGGTTCACGACATTCTCCTGACGGAAGTGCATGAAATAGCACTGAATTGATTAGTGAGTATACTACTCACTTAAATGTTACAATGTGGCTTTGGTATATGTGAATTTGATGCCTTGACGGCTAATATGGCTATTGAAAATGATTGAGGTGAGGATGTACTTGACCGCCCTCACCCCCTTGTGATTCCATTCAGGACTGTTTACCGTTTTACTGAAATACTGCACTTGCTATATGAGATATTGAATTCCATTCATGGAAAACTGATTTGGTGTCGTTTGGACGAATGTCCAACGGCCTTACTGTATTACTGAGCTCAACCCCGTAGGTAGTCAATTGGATCGAGCAAGCGAGGGCTTGGTCGTGAATATTGACGTGCCACGAGGACTGTACTGGGGAATCTTGTAGTAATGAGACTCTTGGTTCCGGTATACTCGAGTATTACCAAAATGACTGATTGGAGTGCGGGCCCGGTTGGGGTATGTTTGGTGGAAGGAATGGAGTGAAGTGAGGTCTACGGTCGGGTATTCTTAAACATTGACGGAGGGTCAATGAGATTGGATCAAGAATGTAAGCATGGAAATGGGCTCTTGAGAGCCATCCGTATCCTTTTACCGACTTGTTTTAATTCTTAATTGTGTACTCGAAATGAAAGATTATGCTTATATGATCCTTGTGCTTATGTGGTAGTAACTCACTGGGCTTAAGCTCATTCCGTTCCATTTGTTTTCCTTACAGGAAAATGACCACTTTTGGAAAGGTTATACTTGTTGGTTGTCAAGTTGAGCTCATTTAAATGCATCTTTTGGATAGCTCTTCGAATGAAACCCTAATGTGTATTGGGTTCACTTTCTTTTGATTGGCAAACCGAACATGTATATTCGTAGTGAATGATTTTTGATATGCCGTTTTGGCTTGAAAATGTTACATTTCAATGTGTGTATGTTTGGTTGATATTTGGTTGAATTTTGGATCAACTCGTATTTCAAACGGCGAAAGAAAAATTTTGGCTACTCTCGGCCTAGTATCTGGATTCTGACGTGTCCAGCACTATTCATCTTCGGCTTCGAATTTCGTTTTTATTTATTTTGTGATTTTGACATATTTGCGCACGTTGGTATGTTCCGGAACGTAATAGATCGACGTAAACTGATCCGTTAGTCCTGGCGAGAGCTGGGCAGGCAGTCCGCTAACCCCTTTGGTTCGCCTTAGGGGAAAGTGGGGCTGTTACAGGACCACTCCTAGACTGAGATAAGTATGGTTGTTTGGGAGCAAATTGGTTAGAAAATGTGCATAAGAACCATAGAAACGGACCGTGCGGTTGCGGCGCGCAAAACCGGCGAAACTGGAAAATCAGGGCAGTTCAGTATCTGAACTTTAGCTTCATTTTTCTTGCTGTTACGTATGGATTCAGAAGTTCCTCAAAACATGAAAGTTGTATCCTTATATGTCCTGAATATTCCTGCAAAATTTCAGGTCAATCGGATTAGCGTAGCCTGAGTTATAGATGAAATACTCAAGCCTGTTTTGAACAGCAGATTCTGTGCGTTTTTGGTTTAGCCTCTGCCTGTGACTTTTTCGGTTTTGATCCTGTACGATCTGGGTGTTAACTCCTTCATAAGAAATGTATATCTTGGTTTTAGCTTCGTAACGGTATAAAGTACGTCGAAATCCGAGTTCCGTAGCTTCCGTTATGATCAAAACAAGATTGATCGTCAGAACTGCCTTTGATCTGGACAGTTCTGACGGGTACTTTGGCACTCAATTTTCGTTCTGTTCTGAATGGATTCAGGTCTTGGCCAAAACATCAAAGTTTTAGCCTTATGTCTCAGATTTCAAATGCTTTTGGAATTTCCTGATTTCGATTTGTGAGTTGGGAGTTATGGTCCAGTAAACATACCCTGTTCGTTACTCTAGAGTGCGAATTCCTGGAACGGTTTTCTGCACTTTCGACCCATCTCTGTTCAGATCCGGAGTTAGGTGTCTTCATAAAAGTTATAGACTTTTCTCTTAGCTTCGTAACGGTACCTAATGTACCTTGAACCGACACTCGTAGCTTTGATTAGGCTCAAAACAGTTTTGACGGCAAAATGACTAGGCCGCCATTTCCGTTTCCGTATGCCGTTTCCGCACTCGTATGTGCCGATTTTGCCGTTTTGCTTGTTTTAGGTATATTAGCAGCCGTTTATGATATTATGTGACGCAATCTTCCATTTCAGACGGTGGTGGGCTAGGTGGAGCCGGTGGGGCCTACTAGCTACTCCTCGCGGCACGAATTTCGAACTTTCGTTCTTTTGTTCGTTGAGTAAGTACTCAAGCCGCTCTTATGTGTTAGTTGCTTATGTGTTTCGATATGTGTGAAAAGGGTACCTAGGCGAGGGTGTACTTTATCGCACTCGACCTAAACCCTAATTTGCGTACATATTTGTACATGACATATGTATATGAATCATTTTGGAACTAAACCCCTTGAGCTTGTGGCTCGGGGTGACTTTTGAGTAAATTTTGTGAAGTTTGTGAGTTTGGGGCCCGATCTCATGACCTAGATGGACTATTCGAGCCGGTTAGGGCTTGGTCGAAGTTAGTCCAACCTGGTTTGAGGTCACCAAGTTTGTGAATCCGGTTCACCGATTATGTGGACCAAGTTTGTGACCCGAGCTTGTGAACCAAGCTCAATTTCGTTCGCTCGAGCAAGTTTGTGAGGTGCCTGGCCAGAGAGGGTGATAAGGTGTACGGTGGGTGTACAAGTGAAGTTCTACGGACCATTATTTGAGGTCGACGGAGTGTCGACAGGAGGTCACACATGGCAAACGATCTGGCTTTGGAGCCACATGTATCCTTATTATGTGATGTTACTTTTCTGCTTTTGCTTTACTCTTACCATGTAACTGTGTTACGTGAAATTTACGCTTTTGCCCCTGTTTACTTACTAAGCATATAGCTTACCCCATTCCTTTGTTTTCCTTAGCAGGGGCCGACGCGGGGACTTTTGTCACACACACTAGTATAGTTAGATTTGCATGTAATAGTTGGACAAGTAGGATGTTTGTTTTAGTTTTGGTGATTTGTATAAGGACCCTCCTTAGGGTCTACTTTTGGTTTTGGTTGTAATTATAAGGATGTAATAGTATGAGCAGGTACTTGTGAAGAATGTAATTAGAACTTTTGGGGATTGTATATATTGTATATAGTGCTCTTTCGATTTATCTAGTTTTAGTACTTTAAGTTTTGAGTCCTGGCGCGAGCTAGGCAGGCGGCCCGCCGATACCCTTGGGTTCGCCCTTGAGAGAAGTTGGGTCGTCACATTCCACCTTACCCGTAGCTCTTAGTTTCTCTTTTTCTTTGCCCAATGCTTTTCCTTGTTTCGGGTTTTTTTTTTCCTTAGCCCTCAACCTCTGTCCCTTTGATTGCAGATTTTCCAGCCGTCCCTCAGTGATCCTCCCACGGTCTCACTCAGCCGTCATTCCACTCCTTCTTTTCTCCCGTCACCTTTCAGATTTTTGTTAGCCTTTCGTCCCTCCCTCCTTTTGGCTTGCGGCTCTTTGGCATTTTAAAGGCATCTCAAAGACTAAACCTAATATGAAGGGCCAAGATTTTAAACCCCAAAGTAGGCTTATGTGTCTGATTCTTGTCCCTTGATTGACTTTTCTTTTTTTTCTTTTTTTCTTTTTTCCTTTTTTTCTTTTTCGTTTTTTTCCGAAAAACAAATAAAATAAAAACCTAGAATCGAAACAAAAATAAATTAAATGATTAAATGATTAAAGTTTGATTAAATGATAAAATGACTTAAAAATAAAAATAAAAGACTAAAAGTAAAATAAAAACTAACATGAAAAATAAAAATAATAGTAAATAAAAATACACTAAAAATTTGGTGTCTACAGTGATTAGTGAAGTGGTTTGGAGGATTAAGGTGCTAAGTTGCTCCTTTTCTTGGGTTGTGAAGGTGAGTAACTAAGGGACCTTTCTTTCTTCTCAATAATGTTTGATTATTGACTTATGTGAGATGAAGTGATGGATTAAGGTGTTGTTTCATGACTTTTGATGGAATTTGGTGCATTTTTCTATTTAATCATGATTTTTCTGTTTTCATATGATTATTATGGTGTGGCCTTGGATGATGGTTGGAAATGATCTAAAATGAAGCTAGAGGGTGTAAGTTGTGGCTATTTGCGGAAAATTTCCGCATTGAAAGGAAATTTCGGAAGTTAGGGTTTCATTTAACCCCATTCTGCCTGGTACTGTTTTCCTAGTTAGAAGCCTAATTAGCCTTGGGTTAAAACATAAAAGTTGTAGAGAATGGTATTTTATAGTTTCCTGCAAAATTTCAGCTTAATCAGAGCAACGTAGCCTGTGAAAGACTGAAATACCCCTTCTGTCCTGTTTCTGTCCGAAACTGAAATTCAGCTTTGGTAATTGGTTAATTTGATTGGGAATACGACTGATTTGGTTGTTGATGTCTTCTTAAGAAATATATATTGGTATCTTAGCTTTCGGATGGCTTTGGAATCACTTGAATTGGACTTAGGTAGCCTGAATTATGGTTATTTAACCAGAATGCGGTTTGTTAACCTGTTTATGCGGTTCTGGTTTGGTACATTGACATTTTGACCTAGTTGCACTACAGACTGGACTGAGTGGCCTTCTTCAACATTGTAGCCCTTTTCCTTAGCTTCGAAACGGTGTAAATTACACCTCAATCTGACAAGGATAGCTTCAGTTGCATTAATTCCGCTAAGCAACAGCAAACCTGCCTTTTGTTTTCCAGCCCAAACTTCGTTTTCGCATATGTCCTAGTTTGATTTTGCACTTATACGTTCCATATGATTTTACTCTCGTGATTTGTGGATTCGGTTTATGACTCATATTCGAGCCTTATTGTAGCGCTAATTAAAGGTGTTTGATAGCTTGTGATTTGTGGGTGTTGAGGTTTGGTTGGAAAGTAAAGAAAGACAAGGGAAATGCTGTCAAAATTTTCGCGGAGCTTCTGCACAGTCTCGGGAAATTTGCTATATCTTGATGTAGGAATGTCAGAATTGAATTCCGTTTGTTGAGTTTTAAACTAGATTCATAGGGCTACAAACTGTGTAAGTTTCAGACCCTTTTTATCTCTGTACCATTTATGGTGATTTTTCAAATTTGACTGAAATATTGTACCTGTTCTGTCTTTCACTGGATAAAGCAGCAACTTGAAGCTTGAATTTGACTGACTTGCGTTCTGAATCTTATGAGGGTGTTTTCTGGAAAGTTATAGCCCTTTGAATGTATTTTCAAACGGTATAACTTTTACTAATTTTGGACTTACAAAACTTGAGATATGATTTTCATATAGGGTTGCATGAAACTGGAAAATCCTGTTTTCCTAGTATCGATCTTACTTTCATTTTCTACTTCAAATTTGAAGTTGGTCAGTCATTGTAGGTAGGATTTGAGGTTGTTCATGCCCTTAGGACTACTCGTTATCTTTTCACTCCAAAGTCACCTCTTCGCTTTACATTAATGGTTCATTTGGATAGGCACATGACTTGTAATTGAGTTTTACTTGCGAATTCCACTTATTAGGTTTTGGAGTCCAGTCTTAAGTGTTTGCATTGATTGTTCTAGGAGGTGCCGGCGAGTAAAGCCACACTTGGGAAGGAAACTTTTGAAATTATCCTTGTTTGATCAGGTGAGTGCACCACTCCCCTGAATTATTGCTGAACTGGTTTCCTGTACTTGGAAATTGCTAGTTGAATGTCTTTCCTGACTGTTTATCTTGTATGAGACGAGGGTGTACTTTATCACACTCGTTCTCTTGCCTGTACTGAACGAACTGGAATCTATTATTTGTACTTGTTATGTACTTGAACTTGTTACTTGCACTTGTTATGATGTCGTTTGGAAGAGTATCCAACGACCTTCCTGTTAAACCTGAGCTCAACCTCATGGGGAGTTAATTAAATCGAGCCAGCGAGGGCTTGGTCGAGATAATTGACAATCCATGGGTGCCTGTTCCTGGGGGAATCTTTGGGTATTGAGACTCTTGATTCCGGTATACTCGAGTATTACCATTCCTGTTCCTGTTTGGCGTTCGAGCCCGGTAAGGGGTATGTTTGGTGAACGGGGTTTTGGCGTTAAAGTGGTGTTCTACTGGACTGGTTCCTTTCTTTGAACGTTGACGGAGGGTCAACGAGGCTGGATCAAGTATCGCAACGGGGATTTGGCTCCTGAGAGCCACCTATATCCTTTACATTGTGATGTTCATTCATTTCTCGTATTTGATGTGAATATGTGCCTCCAAAGTGTTTTCTCATGAATTCTACTGTTTATATTGTTGGTACCTCATTGAGCTTTTAGCTCTCCCCATTTCGTTATCCATGTTTTCCTTACAGGAAATCACCTTTTGAAGACTATGATGATTGAAGCATGAGTTGAGCTAGTTTTAGTATTCTTTTGTATAGCTCCTCGCTGGTTGGAAAACTTTAAATGTATTTTAACCAAACAATTCCCTTTTGAATTGTAAATTTGCAACCATGTGTATCTAAAAGTGTTTAACCATGTTCCTAAGTTGATTTAGTTTGGAAATGTTTTTTTCTAGGGTTATCTAAAGTTGTTGTGCTTGTTTGGGTTTCGGACAGTGAATGTTATCTTCTCAAAGTTCTTTTGAGCGGTTGGTAGGGTTTACGCTCGTTCCGAATCCGTAGTCCCGGCGAGAGCTGGGCAGGAGGCCCGCCGAACCCATTGGTTCGCCTTAGGGGGAGGTGGGGCAGTCACAATGGTCACTTTCAAACGTTGACGGAGGGTGAACGGGTTCGGATCAAGTGGTAAAAAGGGGAAATTGGCACTTGAGTGCCATCTGTATCCTTTTACTCCATGTTAAAAAGTGGTGCTCCTTGGTATTTAAATGAAGTCTATGTGATTGTTTAAAGTGTACTTCTGTGATCCTTGATTGCCTGACCTGTTGGTACCTCGTTGAGCGAAAGCTCACTCCGTTGCCTTTGTTTTCCTTACAGGGCATAATACTTGTGTGACGCCCCCACTTCTCCTAAGGGCGAACCCAAAAGTATCCGCGGCACGCCTGCCCAACTCTCGCCAGGACTCGAGACAAATCCAATTCAAATCTTGTCTAATACTAACAATGAAAGTCGGAATGAAGGTACGAAATCATTTCCATACATAAATATCCAGTCTTACATCACAATTTCAAATTTACAATCACTTTCCCCAAAATATACAACCTCCAAAATGTCTAGTCGATTACAATTACAACACTAATACAAAAGTGCCTCAAGTCGGCATTTGCTTAACTCCCTCCAATCGGGTTCCTGTTAAGAAAAACAAACTAATGGGATGAGCCAATACTCAGGAAGGCCAATAAACACACATGCAAACATGTAATCCAAGTAGCCACAAATTACATAGTAAGTAAAGCTATAAGTTCGAATAATTCACATTTCAAATAGGAAAAAAAATAAACAGAAACAATTCAAGGATACTGTAGCTCTCAGGAGCTAAATTCCACGTAGTCGAGTCGAAGTCTTGATCACATCTCATGTTGACACTCCGTCAACCACATAACTATCAAATCCGTAGATACACCACTTTACTTCGAATCCCGTCACCGTTACACCCCCTTACCGGGCCCGCTCATCAAATTTTTTTGATAATACTCGAGTATATCAGGGCAATACTGCACGAGTAATGCCGAGCAAGATCTCTCCAATAGATCATGCTCAACGAATATCTCATGGTTTGCTAAGCTTATCGACCAAGCCCATGCTGGCTCGATTCGCAAAGTTAGCCAATGAGTTTGGGCGTCCCCCGAATACGAATATGAATACGAATATAAGTCGATGAGCAATGCTCAAATCGATGATTCCAAATAGGAATCACAAATACGAATCACATATACGAATCATATCCACATTACTAAGTAAAAGTCGAATATGAATTCACATAGCCAAATACGAATATAATTTCATTTGAAGGAGAACGAGTGCGGTAAAGTACACATTCGTCTCACAAAGTTCAAATTTGTATAACGGATAAGAAACAGTTAATCACTTAGCAACAAATTCATGCACTTGACACTCACCAATCGAAACAAGGGAGTAAGTGGATAAACGAGCCTTTAGGTGTTCACCTCGAGATCCTCTTGAAGGTCTCCTTGAGCACCTGAGCAAATAGTAATTGTCTATTACACACTATCACTTAAAATCCGTAATTATCGAGGAAGATGGCACACTTGTACAATCTAAGAAAATTTCACAAGTGAAATCTGATTTTCATTTTGAAATCAAGTGCAAAATAGTTTAGCAATATCGAAGGAAAATAGAGAGTTCGCAACCCTCAATTTCCTTTAAGTTCACAAATTTCAGATTTGTCACCCATACTTTGAAAAATCGTATCTCATTCTCTATAAGTCCAGAATTGGAAAAATTGGTACCGTTGGAAACCTCTTAGAAAGTACTAAAAGTTCTTACAAGACAATTTTCCATTATTCCAAACGGAAGATATCCAAAATTTAGCTCAAATTTGCTGTTCTGGGGCATTGAAGACAGATTTAGGTTGGTTTTTGGCCAAATTTGAAACTTTGGCAAAATTCACTTGATCCGAACTAACCCCTGAAATTTAGAACTCTATTAGAGTTGCAATCCAAGTTTAAAACAAAACAAACGGAACAAGATTCGGAGTTTTGAGGACCAATATATGGTAGCTCAAAGTTACTAAAATTTCCTTGTTAATCAAGGGTTTTCCAACCCAAATCATGAACTTTGGAAGTTTAGTTGAGCAACGAAACGGACTTGGAATGGCACCAAATTTAGTATGAATATACTACCATATAAGGGCCACTCCCTTGCCAAATTTCATAGAAAAATATGTACGGAAAATCAGTTAACGAGACCGTTGAAATCACAAGAAGTTCTAAGGCTAAGCTGCCTTTGAAATTTCGTTTTGCCGTTTTCAAACATTCGGCCAAGAAACATCTCAAATATGGTCCATTCTAGTAGATAATGTCTAAAATATGCCCAAGGTACATTTGATAGATGATCTACACCAAGAAGTTTCGGATAACAAGTCCCAAAGCATCATTAGTTTCAAATCTGTCCAAATGCATGGTGTTTCTTCACAAAACCAGTTTCGAATTTTGATCATAAATCACTCGATTGAACACGGAATTTATTCATAAGGCTACATTTTCTCAGAAGAAACCATTTTCAAAATCTGTCCATAACCAGATCATACGTGAGCATCAAATCGCAGTTCATAATCTGCCTCGCAGTGACAAACGAAACCGGACAGAAATTTTCAAACGAATGGTTTGGCTCACTCGAGTGGAACCAGAACGTGAATTTTATACCAAATGAAATCTGGGAATGTCTAGTTTCCAGTGCCGCAAATGGCACTTGATTCCGACATCGGAGTGATGAGTTATAGCCGAAACAAAAACACTGCCTGGGTGAATACGGGAATAGTTTCCAGATTTCTAAGCTTTCGTAAATCCAACATTTGGGTGACCAAATCAAGTTATTTTTCAATGAAACTTTTTACACATTCAATATAACATGTAAACAACATAAACAAGCCATTAGAACCTCAAAATTTCGCACCAAAGTGCTCGAACAAAGCAGGAGCAAAATGGTCACTTTTGGTCATTGCACCATCCTTGAGTTTCTATCAACAACCCAACATTAATCCAGTAGTTTAAGCACTAAATAAACATTATTACCATCAAAACATCACAAATCAGTCCATATATCCAAGGTGGGAGTTCATAGAGCTCACACAACCAAATTTTCCTCAAAATAATGCTACCCACTAACATGCATGAGTATATATGAGCACTAGAACTTCCATAAACCAAGTTTTCAAGGTTTGATCGTTACCTACTTCACTTGGTGTGCAAAACAGAAATTTTCGGTCCTCTCCTTGGCCAAGAAAACCATGAAAAGCAAGCTCTTTTCCTAGCTTAGGTGATGCTCTAAGTTGTTGTGAGCTTGTGAGCAAAATTTGAGGTGAAATGGATGAAAGATTGGAAGTGAAATGAAATGAAGCTTTGTTCTTCTCCTTGCTAAGAGTTGCAGCCGACCATGGAGTGAAGGAAAAGGAGAAAAGGCTGATCAAAAGAGGCTTCCTAGAGAAGCTTGGTAGTTAGTGGCCTTGTGCACAAAAGTCAACTCTCATTAGCGCGCGTACGCGCGCGTTTTGTGCTCGATTCCTCTCGGGTTTGTTTCACTTGTGCACTAAACCTCTAATGCACTTGTATTCATATTAATATTATTCAATCTTAATTGTCCCAAAATAAGGGTCTAAAGTCCTTCAATTAAATCACGCGTGTGAAACCCGTATTTCCAAATTAAGCGCGATAAAGCGAAACCTCCAAGAATTTCTTATAATGATAGTACTAATAACTATCACTTGAGTACTTAAACATAAAATTACCTATTTTAGGACCATTGTGTAAGTCTCCAATTTTTCAAACTTATTGTACTCTCAATCGGTTAAAATTTCCAAACACGTTTTCACTATTTTCACTAAACGAGCTTCCAAAATTAATTTTTGAAACAAGTCACTTTAAACATATAATGAACCTATAATTCCATGTATTTTGGTCTAAATAGGTTAGAAAATAATATTCGGAGTAAATGGGCAATTAAATATTTAAATAAGCTCGAAATGCAATTTAAAATAATAAATTTTGCGAGTCATCACATGAGTCGAGTTTTAACTCCTCAAATCTCAAATTAACTTTTCTTAATCTACTATTGATCATTCTTACTTCTCCAAAATTAATACACTCTCGATTCAAATATAGTCTCGAAAAACGTGTACTCGTTATTCCGAACTAAACGAGTTTTCAAAAAGTAAATTTTCTAGCAAAATGCTTTAAAACATAAGAGAGGCGTTTTTCCATATAAATGGATTTTAAGTAGTCAAATTAAATAATTCAGAGAAAATGAGTGAATAACTATTTAAATAAACCAGTAATATATGACGAAAATAAGAAAATTTTCGGATGCTCACAACCTCCCCTCCTTAAAAGAATTTCGTCCTCGAAATTCACATCTAGGATAATATCATATTCCTTAAGAGTTATACTTATCAAATCGATTAACAACTTACACTTTCCAACCCATATCTCACAATTTCTCTTCATCCAATTAGCAATGAACTTTAATTTCCCAATAGGCGTTTTGCTTCCAAGTTGTAGGACAAGTGATCACACTTTACTTATATCATTCATGAAACTGGGGTTTACACAAGAATAATTGGTTCCAGTGTCAATTAAAACTCCAGTTTAAAAGATTCAATCTTGTAGCTCAAAATTCGAATAGAGTGATATATTGTCAGTAGAAGACTAAACTTACCAAAATTTTTGGACTTAATTTGTCCAAATCGAGTCAATCATAGTATGCGAGATAAAATCGAGGGTTTTAATGTATTTTGGATATGTATGTGGTAAAATGCAATTCAGAATTTCAAAACTAGAGTTAAAGATACAAACTTTTCTTTTTGGTCCGAAACTAAATTTTCTTAATCAGAAATTTTCAAATAATATTTTTACCACAATCATCAATACGTTTAAGAATATCAAACTCTTTCTGGCCAAAAAATTAATCTCTCCAAGAGTCGTTTCCTTTGTTCGTCGAAGCTTCATTCGGATGTTATCAACTTAATTCAGCAAGTAACGGGATTTCAAGGGCAGTCTTGGCCTGCCAAATATTTGGGAGTTCCACTTTCTCTTGGTCGTAGTAAAAGTGTCTTATTTGATGGAGTTATTGCTTCCGTTAGAGCAAAGCTTCATCATTGGAGTTCCCGGTTTCTTTCTGCTGGGGGGAAGCACATCTTGCTTCGTCATGTGTTGAATTCAATGCCTCTTTACCTCTTGCAGGTTATTAAACCACCTAAGGGGAATTTTCTTAGATTGGGCAAGCTGTTTAATGCATTCTTGTGGGATGGCAAGGATGGTAGATGGATTCATTGGTCTTCCTGGGAGAAATTATGCTTTCCAGTCGAAGAAGGAGGGTTGGGATTTCGATCACTGTTGGACTTAGAGAAGGCTTTTGCAATGAAATTATGGTGGAGAATACGTCAAAAGAGCTCTCCTTGGGCCAGATTTATGCACCGTAAGTACATTGGCGAACAGCACCCATTCTTGGCTGCGGCTGCTGTTGGGTCGGCAACATGGAAGCGGGTCTGTTCGGTTCGGGCTATAACTGAAGACAATATTCGTTGGCGGCTTGGTGAGGGATTCATCGATTTGTGGCATGATCGATGGCTATTCGACGAACCTCTTAGCAGACAGTTTGCTGGTGTGCCTCCTCATTTTTTAGTAGCTGAGTTTTATACCTCTACGGGGTGGAATACTGAACGTCTCCTCCAAGTTCTTCCTCGATCTGTTGTTAATATTATTTCACAAACAATTGTTGATCCGACCCTTAAGGATGAATTGGTTTGGGCTCCTTCAGCGCATGGTACATTCACTGTGTCGTCAGCCTGGGATTTAGTTAGACAGCGGCGTAACCTGTCATTGGTTTGGCTTGGAATTTGGTGTCCTTTGCTGCCTTTAAAAATGTCATACTTAGTTTGGAGGGTATTGGCTGATTTTCTTCCTCTGGACGACAAGCTCCGTTCTAGAGGAATTTCCATGGTTTCCAAATGTGATTGCTGTGTTAATGCAGTGGAGTCTTTGAATCATATTTTTTTGCATGGCAGGTTAGCAAGTGCTGTTTGGCAGCACTTCTTTCTGGCTTGCAGAATTCCGTAGGGGTCATTCTCATGTGTTTCTTCGCTGCTAGTGGTGTGGTTTCAATCTTCTGGGAATGGGCGATTGGATCATGTTTGGTGTGTTATACCAGTTGTAGTGTTATGGTTTCTGTGGCGCAGTTGAAACGATGCTCGATTTGGAAATATCCCCCCTGTCTATTCTAAAGTTATTTTCGATATCAATGGGTGGTTGGTTGCTACGGGGGCTGCACGCATGCTGAACAGATTTCAGTTGGAGGGGGATACGGATACGTATTTTGCACGTTACTTTCGGATCAAACCAGCTAAATCCTTATGTCCGAAGGCTATATCATGGATGAAGCTTCCTCGAGGGTCAATCAAACTTAACACCGATGCAAGTGTGTCAAATGGTTTGTCTAAAGGCGGTGGAGTGATACGAGATTTTGAAGGGAAGATGCTTGGTGCTTTTTATAAGGAATTCGGGGAATATGAGGTGGTACATGCGGAGGACTTAGAATTATTAACTGGTCTACAGTGGTGTGTTGGAACAGGGTTGTCAGATATTTTGGTGGAAGTGGATTCACTAGCGTTGGTACGGTTGGTTACTAGTCAATCTGTTGGTAAGTGGCCGTTGTGTAGCGTCTTAAGTCAAATTCGATTGTTACTATGCAAGGTGAAGGGGACCATTACACATATTTATCGTGAGGCGAATGCCGTGGCAGACAACTTAGCTGCTTTATCTCTGGAGAGTCCATATGTTACTTTCCAATCTATCAGCAACTTCCAAGTAGAGCTCGGTCGTTGATTAATTTGGATGCAATTGGTTATCCATATATTCGCAACTTTAATGTTTAGGAATAGTACTCCTAGTTCTCTGGCATGTATTGAAGGTTGGGACTTTTCCCTCCTTCGTATTGTTAGCGTTTGCAATTAATAAAAGTTGGGGAGTTTTCCCCGTTTGAAAAAAAAAATAAAAAAAATCAATACGTTTAAGAATTCTTCAAATACGTTTAAGAAGATTAATCATGCAACTCAATGCGTGGATACTAAAACACATCTATAATAAAATAACATATACAGGGAGGATATTTCAAAAATTCTCTCAAAGTTTTAAGTTAAGAGCTGCATTTGAGTAGACGTATATTTTCGAAAACACTTTTAAGAAAGATAAATAAACATGCAAGTTCATATATTCATAAACTTCGATCCAACGCCTTTATCACCCTTCACTTCTAATCCAAAAGCTAACTCTAATGGTACATAAAGCTTTGTCATTTTTACTCTCCAATTCACAGCAAATATTCACTCTTATTCTTAAGGAAAGATCCGAGCCTAAGCTTTGCTCGATTTCTGATTCTTACGCGGGTTCAAGATGCATATACAAGTTACAAATACATTTAAAATTAAAGCATGATTCTTTGAATATATCAAAAGTCATAGTACAAGTTGAGAGATCACAAACAAGCCAAGTATGTCAAAGATAGGTCATGGACAATTAAGCGCCACAAAAACAAAAGTACATGCAAGCAAATTACAAAAGACCTCACGGTATGCACCACCCCTACTATCATAGGCAGGAACAAAAGGAGAAAATCATAAGCCTAGTTAGGGGAAAACCAGAAGGATCCATGATACCAAGCCACATTATTTGAATAATTATAAATTCCAAATTCCATCCAAAACCTAAGCCACTTTTAAGTCCTTAGTCTAAAACTTCCAACGAATACGAGCTTTCCTTACTAAATTCAAGATGAAATTCTTATACCGACTAGGGTATTGAGTCAAACCAAAAGAAATGCAAAAGTGTCTCATTTCAATCTCAACTACATTCCACTTCTCTCTGGTCAATATCGTCCCACATTTGATTAAAATATTCTCCATCCGATGTCTCACTTCTTTTACTACCCGAACTAGACGTCCGTTGACCTCTTACACTTGCTCTCACAAAACATTAACCCGTTCTTATTCCCCACAAATGGAGATCTCAAGTCCAATACAAAAATCTTCCGTGCTCTGACCTTTGCCATCAGAACTTATCTCAAAACCACTCATGATTTCTATTCACATCGTAATACACGAGATTATATCCCTTCCTAAGTCACAAGTATTCCCTCAGGAAAAGTATTTAGTACTCAAGTACAAGAATCCAAAACTAAGAGAATTTACAACTCAGGCCGTACGCTCCCAAGTGCAAATCAATAAAGTTTAAGATTCCTACCTGACGTACATCTCTATCTACCTCAAGTATCATGATAAAGGTTTTACGCTTACCGCTTACGCATAAGAAGAGTACTTAGTCCTTTATATATATTCACGTAATTGGGACCATATCACCACTTGGCCCAAGCTCACTCTGTGCAAAGACCACGCGAAACTACTCTGATTTTTATCCCTACAAGTAGCCGCTTAACTTTCAAACCAGTCCCACAGTCCGGCATCCTAAACTTTTAAGCCTAGATACACTATAAAGATCTGAAGCCTAAACTCTGATACCAACTGTGACGCCCCCACTTCTCCCAAGGGCGAACCCAAGGGTATCCGTGGGACGCCTGCCCAACTCTCGCCAGGACTCGAGACAAATCCAATTCAAACCTAGTCTAATACTAACAATGAAAGTCAGAATAAAGGTACGAAATCATTTCCATACATAAATATCCAGTCTTACATCATAATTTCAAATTTACAATCATTTTTCCCAAAATATACAACCTCCAAAATGTCTAGTCGATTACAATTACAACACTAATACAAAAGTGCCTCAAGTCGGCATTTGCTTAACTCCCTCCAATCGGGTTCCTGTTAAGGAAAACAAACTAATGGGATGAGCCAATACTCAGTGAGGCCAAGAAACACACATGCAAACATGTAATCCAAGTAGCCACAAATTACATAGTAAGTAAAGCTATAAGTTCGAATAATTCACATTTCGAATAGGAAAAAAAAAATAAACAGAAACAATTCAAGGATACTGCAGCTCTCAGGAGCTAAATTCCACGTAGTCCAGTCGAAGTCTTGATCACATCTCATGTTGACACTCCGTCAACCACATAAGTATCAAATCCGTAGATACACCACTTTACTTCGAATCCCGTCACCGTTACACCCCCTTACCAGGCCCGCTCATCAAATTATTTGATAATACTCGAGTATATCATGGCAGTACTGCACGAGTAATGCCGAGCAAGATCTCTCCAATAGATCATGCTCTACGAATATCTCATGGTTTGCTAAGCTTATCGACCAAGTCCATGCTGGCTCGATTCGCAAAGTTAGCCAACGAGTTTGGGCGTCCCCCGAATATGAATACGAATACGAATATAAGTCGATGAGCAACGCTCAAATCGACGATTCCAAATAGGAATCACATATACGAATCATATCCACATTACTAAGTACAAGTCGAATATGAATTCACATAGCCAAATACGAATATAATTTCATTTGAAGGAGAACGAGTGCGGTAAAGTACACATTCGTCTCACAAAGTTCAAATTCGTATAACGGATAAAAAACGGTTAATCACTTAGCAACAAATTCATGCACTTGACACTCACCAATCGAAACAAGGGAGTAAGTGCATAAACGAGCCTTTAGGTGTTCCCCTCGAGATCCTCTTGAAGGTCTCCTTGAGCACCTGAGCAAATAGTAATTGTCTATTACACACTATCGCTTAAAATCCCTAATTATCGAGGAAGATTGCACACTTGTACAATCTAAGAAAATTTCACGAAAATGAGCCTTAATTACTCGTAAATCGAGACTCAAAAATGGGGTTTTAAAACACAAGTGAAATCTGATTTTCATTTTGAAATCAAGTGTAAAACGATTTAGCAATATCGAAGGAAAATAGAGAGTTCGCAACCCTCAATTTCCTTTAAGTTCGGAAATTTCAGATTTGTCACCCATAATTTGAAAAATTGTATCTCATTCTCTATAAGTCCAGAATTGGAAAACTTGGTACCGTTGGAAACCTCTTAGAAAGTACTAAAAGTTTTTATAAGACAATTTTCCATGATTCCAAACGGAAGATATCCAAAATTTAGCTCAAAGTTGCTGTACTGGGGCATTGAAGACAGATTTAGGTTGGTTTTTGGCCAACTTTGAAAATTTGGCAAAATTCACTTGATCCGAACTAACCTCTGAAATTTGGAACTCCATTAGAGTTGCAATCTAAGTTTAAAACAAAATAAACGGAACAAGATTCGGAGTTTTGAGCACCAAGATATGGTAGCTCAAAGTTACTAAAATTTCCTTGTTAATCAAGGGTTTTCCAACTCAAATCATGAACTTTGGAAGTTTAGTTGAGCAACGAAACGGACTCGGAATGGCACCAAATTTAGCATGAATATACTACCATATAAGGACCACTCCCTTGCCAAATTTCATAGAAAAATATGTATGGAAAATCAGTTAACGAGACCGTTGAAATCACAAGAAGTTCTAAGGCTAAGCTGCCTTTGAACTTTCGTTTTGCCGTTTTCAAACATTCGGCCAAGAAACATCTCAAATATGGTCCATTCCAGTAGATAATGTCTAAAATATTCCCAAGGTACATTTGATAGGTGATTTACACCAAGAAGTTTCGGATAACAAGTCCCAAAGCATCGTTAGTTTCAAATCTGTCCAAATGCATGGTTTTCCTTCACAAAACCAGTTTCGAATTTTGATCATAAATCACTCAATTCAACTCGGAATTGATTGGAAAATAGATTCATAAGGATACATTTTCTCAGAAGAAACCATTTTCAAAATCTGTCCATAACTAGCTCATACGTGAGCATCAAATCGCAGTTCATAATCTGCCTCCCAGTGACAAACGAAACAGGACAGAAATTTTCAAACGAATGGTTTGGCTCACTTGAGTGGAACCAGAACGTGAATTTTATACCAAATAAAATCTGGGAATGTCTAGTTTCCAGTGCCGCAAACGGCACTCGATTCCGACATCGGAGCGATGAGTTATAGCCGAAACAAAAACACTGCCTGGGTGAATACGGGAATAGTTTCCAGATTTCTAAGCTTTCGTAAATCCAACATTTGGGTGACCAAATCAAGTTATTTTTCAATGAAACTTTTTACACACTCAATATAACATGTAAACAACATAAACAAGCCATTAGAACCTCAAAATTTCGCACCAAAGTGCTCGAACAAAGCAGGGGCAAAATGGTCACTTTTGGTCATTGCACCATCCTTGAGTTTCTATCAACAACCCAACATTAATCCACTAGTTTAAGCACTAAATAAACATTATTACCATCAAAACATCACAAATCAGTCCATATATCCAAGGTGGGAGTTCATAGAGCCCACACAACCAAATTTTCCTCAAAATAATGCTACCCACTAACATGCATGAGTATATATGAGCACTAGAACTTCCATAAACCAAGTTTTCAAGGTTTGATCGTTACCTACTTCACTTGGTGTGCAAAACAGAAATTTTCGGTCCTCTCCTTGGCCAAGAAAACCGTGAAAAGCAAGCTCCTTTCCTAGCTTAGGTGATGCTCCAAGTTGTTGTGAGCTTGTGTGCAAAATTTGAGGTGAAATGGATGAAAGATTGGAAGTGAAATGAAATGAAGCTTTGTTCTTCTCCTTGCTAAGAGTTGCAGCCAACCATGGAGTGAAGAAAAAGGAGAAAAGGCTGATCAAAAGAGGCTTCCTAGAGAAGCTTGGTAGTTAGTGGCCTTGTGCACAAAAGTCAACTCTCACTAGCGCGCTTACGCGCGCGTTTTGTGCTCGATTCCTCTCGGGTTTGTTTCACTTGTGCACTAAACCTCTAATGCACTTGTATTCATGTTAATATTATTCACTCTTAATTGTCCCAAAATAAGGGTCTAAAGTCCCTCAATTAAATCGCGCGTGTGAAACCCGTATTTCCAAATTAAGCGCGATAAAGCAAAACCTCCAAGAATTTCTTATAACGACAGTACTAATAACTATCACTTGAGTACTTAAACATAAAATTACCTATTTTAGGACCATTGTGTAAGTTTCCAATTTTTCAAACTTATTGTACTCTCAATCGGTTAAAATTTCTAAACACGTTTTCACTATTTTCACTAAACGAGCTTCCAAAATTAATTTTTGAAACAAGTCACTTTAAAAATATAATGAAGCTATAATTCCATGTATTTAGGTCTAAATAGGTTAGAAAATAATATTCGGAGTAAATGGGGAATTAAATATTTAAATAAGCTCGAAATGGAATTTAAAATAATAAATTTTGCGAGTCCTCACATGAGTCGAGTTTTAACTCCTCAAATCTCAAATTAACTTTTCTTAATCTACTATTAATCATTCTTACTTCTCCGAAATTAATACACTCTCGATTCAAATATAGTCTCGAAAAACGTGTACTCGTTGTTCCGAACTAAACGAGTTTTCGAAAAGTAAATTTTCTAACAAAACGCTTTAAAACATAAGAGAGTCGTTTTTCCATATAAATGGATTTTAAGTAGTCGAATTAAATAATTCGGAGAAAATGAGTGAATAACTATTTAAATAAACCAGTAATATATGACGAAAATAAGAAAATTTTCGGATCCTCACACTTCGAACTATGATTGTTTTGAAGAAATATCGAGTAGTAAAAGGGAAAATTTTGCTTTCGACTATAGTGCTCCTCCGTAGTTGGAAAACCCTAAATGTATCTTGATCCAATATTTCCTTTTGAGTTGTAAAGTTACCAACGTGTGTATATAAATGTGTTTAATCATGTCTATGTAGCATATTTGGTTGGAAATGTACATTCTCTAATGTTATATAAAGTTTACTTGTACTTGATTAGAATTCGGACGAGTGCAGAGTTTGAACGAAGAAAGGAAAAAAAATTGGCGGGTAAACTGTTCATCAAATCCGGCCGTATATCCGGCCAGTTCTTGGCCGGATTTCTGGTCGGATTAGCAGGGGAAATTTGAAAATTTTTTGCCAGATATCTAGCCGGATTAGCAGGGGAAAATTTGAAAATTTTTGGGGTGAGCTACTGCCTCCAATCCGGCCAGGAATCCGGCCGGATTATGACGTGGCAGTTGTTTTTTCCGATTTCATTTTTTTGTTTTTGTTTCATTTCGTGCTCGTGGAAGTGTACATTCGAGGTACGATTGCACCGTGTGATTTGACAACTGTGTGTTCGCCTTAGTAGTCCTGGCGAGAGTTAGGCAGGCAGTCCGCTAACGCTTAGGGTACGCCCAAGGGGAAGATGGGGCTGTCACACTCTAGGGCTCTATCTTGTCCCATTTCAGGATCCCTAGGTTGATTCACAGGAGCTTGACCCCTGTTGCTCTACCAAACGTGCAAGGATATTTGTCATCTGTTAAATCGCCATTGCCACCCGATCCCCCTTTCTGCTCGGGGTCTAGGTTGCGATTCCATTGTTTCACCTATTTCCTCTCTTAGTTCTTGCACCGGTTCCTGTGCCTGTCTACCCCCACGGTCACGGCTAGAACCGCGCCCTTAAGTAGCTCCACGTCCTTCACTCCTCTACCCTCAATATCTCTTTTGAACAATAGCCTATATAAGTATAAGCAAAATAAAGTAGCTATAAAGTTCGATAAAAGCATTTTCAAATCATAAAATGAAAAATAATAGAACACATTGAAAATAACATGCTTTCTTTATATACATATCATAGAAATTCACATGTCCTATGGGACATTTGTGACGGCCCCACCTCTCTCTGGGCGTACCCTAGGGTTTAGCGGACCGCCTGCCCAACTCTCGCCAGGACTCACTCCCTCGTATCACGTGCATGCAACCGTCGACAATAAATAACATCGCAATTCACACTTACAATTTACATCGATGCATATTCAAAATACAAAGCCTCTATATACCCAAATGGGTTCAAAGTGTATACAATCCAAGTACAATCATCCTAATCAAGTGATGGCGCGAGTACAAGTCAAAAGTCAAAACAACTAGTCTACGCTAGTCTTTACATATCTCACGCCTCGCTCGTACCCCTGTAAGGAAAACAAATGGAGTGGAATGAGCTAAAAGCCCAGTGAGGTTCCAAATAGCAAATTGACCATTATTTATAAGTACAAGTTTTTGATATAGCAAAGTAACGAGCATGAAGAGTTCATAAAAGTGAGCAATAACACGTCAAGTAGCAATCTCAAAATGAGCGAGTGTAAAAGTTTTTCAGAATAAACAATAATCCAATAAGCAATAATCATTCCAAAGCATAAGGATACGGATGGCTCTCAGGAGCCAACTTCCATTCATCATCAGGAGCTTGATCACATAGTAGTTGACACTCCGTCAACTTTCAAGTAAAGGAACCAATCCAGTAGAGCACCACTTAACTACTCTCCGTCCACCATTCAAACCCCCTACTGGGCCCAAAATCCTCAAGAAACACGGGTGGTAATACTCGAGTATACCGATTAGTCGAGGAGATATCACTCCACTCGACAATCAAGAGACCCAGGGTTCGTTACCCAATCGACCAAGCCCTTGCCGGCTCGACTCGAGTAACTTGCCTCAGGGTTTCTGGAATTCCAGGAAGTGCGCACATCATAAACAAGTATATCAGATCAATTTCAACAATAAACAAGTATATCAAATAAGGGCAAGTGCGATAAAGTACACTCTTACCCGATCAAACCAATCATATATCATTTCATCATATTGATCAAGTATTGGAAACAAGTGTCCAGTTCAATCAGGTATTTGGAAGCACTCACCAAAATGAAGTGCCCCTAGTAATCACGTCTGGGTTATACTCCGGGTTCGGAGTCCAAATCTGCGATAAAACTCAATTTGAGAACTTTGAAACATGAACTTAGACGTTTCGTTCAATAAGAATCAAGAAATGGAAATTCACTTGGAGAATATTCGTGAAACACTCGCTCGCTTTTCAAACTATATAACTTTGTAACATTTATACTTGGAAATGCCATTTGAGTCGAAAGTACAAGGAAAACGTATTCCTAGTAATCATAGTTATATTTCTCAAGGGTACAAGTTCGACCAAATCCTTACTTATACAGCTCGGTAAAAGAAGACGCAAATATCCTAGATGATTCAAGTAGTAGTCACTCTTAACCCTTACTTAAGTCGCAAGTATATTTCTCTAATCCTCGAGCGTAAATTTGGGCAGCATGCCCTTTGTATTTTCCTATTTCCAGCCATTTATGACTTCATTATTTCCCTCAAACAAACCCAAGTTTATACACAACACAAATTCATTTCAATAGCTGTTCCATAGGCTCAAGACAATACAAGGACAAAAATCAAACTAATAACAAGTGCGGAAATGAAATTTAACAAAAGACAGATTTGACGGGTTTTTTTTGCGGAATGGACACATCCGAGGCTACACTTATTGGATTGGGCTGAAACTTATACCGTTTCGAAGCTAAGGGAAAGGCCTACAACTTTCATGAAGATCACTTAGTCAAATTTTCAGTGTAACCCAGTCAAATTCCCAATTCACAGAACCAACTTCCAACTAACCGGCTAGTTAACCGTACTACATTTAAATGACCATATCTCAGACTACCAAAGTCCGTTTAAGGCGTTCTTGGAGGCGTTGAAAAGCTAAGATAGAGTACTAAAACTTTCATGTTTTGGCCAATGGCTAAATCAGCACGGATCATAGTGATTAGACACGGTCAACTAGATGAACTGTCTAAAACGGATCACTGGAAACATCCTAGGGCAACGAGGGTATTTTGGTCTTTTCACAGGCTACGTTGCTCCAATTGAGCTGAAATTTTGTAGGAATTTATAAAATATCATTGTATACAACTTTAATGTTTTATGCTAAGCCTAAATCGGCCTCTAACATCACAAACTGGAACCAGACAGAACTGAAGTCAAATTTTCCAGAAATCTGAAATTTTTCATTTTCAAAGGAAACTTTCCTCATTTCTTGCTTCAATCACTACCACAATCACTTATATAATCTTAGATACAACATATATTAACCATACAGCAAGTATAGGCAGAAAATCATCAAACCCTAACTTACATTCATCACCTCAAATTCATCCCAACAACTTGGATAACTACTAATCTAACCAAAATATGAGTTATATAACAACTTAAGCAAAAATAAAAGGACCAAAGCCATGGTTAGACCTTATACCTCAACAAAAGAAGCTTGCAAGAGTAATACTTCACCTCCTCTTGAAATTTTTGTTTCCCCTAGCTTCCCAAGGTCACAACTCACAAATTAATCGGTTTACAATTTTGTTTCCTCACTTGGATTATCCAATTTCAAGATGGATTTGGGCAGCTCTCCCTTGGGTTTTTCTCTCTCTCTCTCTCTCGGCCAAGGTAGCAGAAAAATGAGGAAGAAAGGCTGCTCCATGGTGATAAGAAGGCAAGACAATTAGTCTTGGTCAAGGCCCTTAGATGGCCGACAAGTGTCCTCACCAACCTCCACTCATTTTTTTTGTTTCTTTTCCTTGCCATTTTGGTCCAAATTTCCGGTCAAAGCCAGCTGGAATTGAGGGGATATTTTGCTCAAATAATAAAGATCTTGTATGGTAAGAAAGTGGTGGTCAAGTGGTGGGTTCAATCGATAGTACACGGTATACGTCGGTTCGCACCGTTTTTCCTTAAATCACACGTACTAGGGTTTTTACTTCCTATTCACTAACTTTATATCATTGCTCCTAATCACGTATTATTTCTCACCTAAAAGTCACTCTTAAGCACCAAATTTGATCCTCGCTCCGTACCGAATAATTACACTACGTATACACGTGAAAACCCTAACTTGCTCCAACTTGAAAACGAAAAGAGAAACCCTACTTTCTAGGTTCATTTGCGCTTATTGTGGGGTGATTGAGTAGTAGGGCTATTATAAAATAATAATTTCCAAATAAAAAGGAAATTTTTAAGAAAAGTATAAAGAATTTCACGGGTCCTCACACTCTATCCCCCTTAAAAGAATTTTGTCCTCGAAATTCATACCACAATCTATCTAGAGAGAAATCGTAATAATGCTATGACTAAAACGCCAAGCTAAGAAAATCAGTGAAGACATCGAAAGTTTCGTCTTTCCGAACCACAGACGCAAATGTCACTTAACATCGAGACCAAAAGTTACCAAAAGATACTGTCAAATCACCAAGATTTAATATTACTCATCATAATATCAAGTAGCAGGTCCACTACTTTTATCGGAACATACTCACTACATAGAGATTGCATACACATAGGTCCATAAATACAACTATTTCAGCTAACACATCACTACTTGTCGATTTTAACTATTACAGCAGCTTCACCATCGTAAAATTCATTTGTCCTGGGCAGTTCCTCACTTGGTGTCCCAGTTGGCCACATCTAAAGCATGCACCAATTTTCACATAACATATTCCTGTATGACTTTTGTTACACGTTTCACACTTAGGAGCCACACATTTCTTCTTGAAGTGTCCATTCTTTTTCTTCTTCCTCCCCTTATCCCTCATAGCAACTCCATTTCCATTCATCTCTTTACGTTTTCCTTTCTGGTCGCGAACACTTCCTTCACCTCTTTCATCTTTATTACTAGGAATGTCCTGAGAGGCCATTTGACTAGATGAGGGTACTAACTCAAACTTACGTCGTACCTCTTCCGAAATCCCTTCGTATTTCTTTTTCAGCTCCATGTTCTTGTGCAATAGCTCAATTTTCTCTGAATACTCCTGTTTCCATCGCCCTTCCCAGTGCTCAGTTAATCTCTTTTGAAACTCTACTTCTTTTCGAAGAATCTCTATCTCCTTATACGTATCAGCCAAATGTGCCATCTTCCTGATTCGCTCGAACTCAAGTGATAGCCTACCAGGCAAATTAGAGAATCAAGATAAGTAACTAAGTGCACTTGGGACTTTAACCATATAACTGTTAAGTTCCCTCACTCCCAATCCAACCACGAAAAATTTAAACTTAGAAGCATACAGGTATAGAAGCCTCAAATTTTTCATACCTAATTCCAAATTCTCGATCTCGACATAATAGTAATCAAGTTAGGTCCATACTTTGACGTCAAGGAATAAATATCAAGAAAATATAGGCAATGTTAGTTTATCGAGAGCCAAACTACGGTTATCGAATCTCACAAGGGGGTAGAAAATACCTCTATGGTTGTAGCTAGACTAACTCAAAGTCAAGTAATTACTTATCAAGCTCTCTAATCATAGCAAAAGGGAACAGGTCTTAAGTGCGAATTCTCTTACAATCTAGCCACCCTCTAAAAGCCCGATCCAGACTAGTACACGAGTAGTCCATGATAACACTTTCATATCAAACCCCCCCTCGACCAGTCTAATTACTAGGTCAAATGTAAAATCTTCCGTGCCTCGGCTTTTGCCATCTAGACATACCTCAAATTCAATCAAGATACAGACCCTTGTATCACGCTCTCCACTATTCGGTACTCGAGTACAAGAATCCACAATAAGATAATTCACAACTCGAGCCGGCCGGTCCCAAGAGCAAATCATCCATATTAGAGATTCTTACCCGACATATATCTATCTTTCTCAAGTTCCATGATAAAGATTTTTACACTTATAACATGCCCGGCTCATAAATTAGGCTCAAAAGAGCCCTTAATCCTTTACACCTATTCGCACAATTAGGACCATAACACCACTTGGCCCAAGCTCACTCCGCGCAGAGACCACGCGAAGTGGCTCTGATACCACCTGTGACGGCCCCACCTCCCCCTGGGCGTACCCTAGGGTTTAGCGGACCGCCTGCCCAACTCTCGCCAGGACTCACTCCCTCGTATCACATGCATACAACCGTCGACAATAAATAACATCGCAATTCACACTTACAATTTACATCGATGCATATTCAAAATACAAAGCCTCTATATACCCAAACGGGTTCAAAGTGTATACAATCCAAGTACAATCATCCTAATCAAGTGATGGCGCGAGTACAAGTCAAAAGTCAAAACAACTAGTCTACGCTAGTCTTTACATATCTCACGCCTCGCTCGTACCCCTGTAAGGAAAACAAATGGAGTGGAATGAGCTAAAAGCCCAGTGAGGTTCCAAATAGCAAATTGACCATTATTTATAAGTACAAGTTTTTGATATAGCAAAGTAACGGGCATGAAGAGTTCATAAAAGTGAGCAATAACACGTCAAGTAGCAATCTCAAAATGAGCGAGTGTAAAAGTTTTTCAGAATAAACAATAATCCAATAAGCAATAATCATTCCAAAGCATAAGGATACGGATGGCTTTCAGGAGCCAACTTCCATTCATCATCAGGAGCTTGATCACGTAGTAGTTGACACTCCATCAACTTTCAAGTAAAGGAACCAATCCAGTAGAGCACCACTTAACTACTCTCCGTCCACCATTCAAACCCCCTACTGGGCCCAAAATCCTCAAGAAACACGGGTGGTAATACTCGAGTATACCGATTAGTCGAGGAGATATCACTCCACTCGACAATCAAGAGACCCAGGGTTCGTTACCCAATCGACCAAGCCCTTGCCGGCTCGACTCGAGTAACTTGCCGCAGGGTTTCTGGAATTCCAGGAAGTGCGCACAACATAAACAAGTATATCAATTCAATTTCAACAATAAACAAGTATATATCAAATAAGGGCAAGTGCGATAAAGTACACTCTTGCCCGATCAAACCAATCATATATCATTTAATCATATTGATCAAGTATTGGAAACAAGTGTCCAGTTCAATCAGGTATTTGGAAGCACTCACCAAAATGAAGTGCCCCTAGTAATCACGTCTGGGTTATACTCCGGGTTCGGAGTCCAAATCTGCGATAAAACTCAATTTGAGAACTTTGAAACATGAACTTAGACGTTTCGTTCAATAAGAATCAAGAAATGGAAATTCACTTGGAGAATATTCGTGAAACACTCGCTCGCTTTTCAAACTATATAACTTTGTAACATTTATACTTGGAAATGCCATTTGAGTCGAAAGTACAAGGAAAACGTATTCCTAGTAGTCATAGTTGTATTTCTCAAGAGTACAAGTTCGGCCAAATCCTTACTTATATAGCTCGGTAAAAGAAGACGCAAATATCCTAGATGATTCAAGTAGTAGTCACTCTTAACCTTTACTCAAGTCGCAAGTATATTTCTCTAATCCTCGAGTGTAAATTTGGGCAGCATGCCCTTTGTATTTTCCTATTTCCAGCCATTTATGGCTTCATTATTTCCCTCAAACAAACCCAAGTTTATACACAACACAAATTCATTTCAATAACCATTCCATAGGCTCAAGACAATACAAGGACAAAAATCAAACTAATAACAAGTGCGGAAATGAAATTTAACAAAAGACAGATTTGACGGGTTTTTGCGGAATGGACACATCCGAGGCTACACTTATCGGATTGGGCTGAAAATTATACTGTATAGAAGCTAAGATGAAGGCCTACAACTTTCATGAAGATCACTTAGTCAAATTTCCAGTGTAACCCAGTCAAATTCCCAATTCACAGAACCAACTTCCAACTAACCGGCTAGTTAACTGTACTACATTTAAATGGCCATATCTCAGGCTACCAAAGTCCGTTTAAGGCGTTCTTGGAGGCGTTGAAAAGCTAAGACAGAGTAATAAAACTTTCATGTTTTGGCCAATGGCTAAATCACCACGGATGATAGTGATTAGACACGGTCAACTAGATGAACTGTCTAAAACGGATCACTGGAAACATCCTAGGGCAGCGAGGGTATTTTGGTCTTTTCACAGGCTACGTTACTCTGATTGAGCTGAATTTTTTTAGAAATCTATAAAATATCATTCTCTAAAACTTTCATGTTTTATACTAAGCCTAAATCGGCCTCTAACATCATAAACTGGAACCGGACAGAACTGAAGTCAAATTTTCTAGAAATCTGAAATTTTTCATTTTCAAAGGAAACTTTCTTCATTTCTTGCTTCAATCACTACCACAATCACTTATATAATCTTAGATACAACATATATTAACCATACAGCAAGTATAGGCAGAAAATCATCAAACCCTAACTTACATTCATCACCTCAAATTCATCCCAACAACTTGGATAACTACTAATCTAACCAAAATATGAGTTATATAACAACTTTAAGCAAAAATAAAAGGACCAAAGCCATGGTTAGACCTTATACCTCAACAAAAGAAGCTTGCAAGAGTAATACTTCACCTCCTCTTGAAATTTTTGTTTCCCCTAGCTTCCCAAGGTCACAACTCACAAATTAATCGGTTTAGAATTTTGTTTCCTCACTTGGATGATCCAATTTCAAGATGGATTTGGGCAGCTCTCCCTTGGGTTTTTCTCTCTCTCTCTCTCGGCCAAGGTAGCAGAAAAGTATGGAAGAAAGGCTGCTCCATGGTGATAAGAAGGCAAGACAATTAGTCTTGGTCAAGGCCCTTAGATGGCCGACAAGTGTCCTCACCAACCTCCACTCATTTTTTTGTTTCTTTTCCTTGCCATTTTGGTCCAAATTTTCGGTCAAAGCCAGCTGGAATTGAGGGGATATTTTGCTCAAATAATAATGATCTTGTATGGTAAGAAAGTGGTGGTCAAGTGGTGGGTTCAATCGGTAGTACACGGTACACGTCGGTTCGCACCGTTTTTCCTTAAATCACACGTACTAGGGTTTTTACTTCCTATTCACTAACTTTATATCATTGCTCCTAATCACATATTATTTCTCACCAAAAATTCACTCTTAAGCACCAAATTTGATCCTTGCTCCGTACCGGATAATTACACTACGGATACACGTGAAAACCCTAACTTGCTCCAACTTGAAAACGAAAAGTGAAACCCTACTTTCTAGGTTCATTTGCACTTATTGTGGGGTGATTGAGTAGTAGGGCTATTATAAAATAATAATTTCCAAATAAAAAGTGAATTTTTAAGAAAAGTATAAAGAATTTCACGGGTCCTCACAACATTAAGCCTAAGTATTGCTCAAGCACTACATTTAATCAAAACTAACGTACACGTGAATAATAAGGGTTCCACATCTCACTAATATCTTCAATATATCCCAAGTCCAGATTATTCGTATTCCCCGTGCCTTGGCTTTCGCCATCCAGACTTATCCTCATATTACTCGGGATATCGACTTATCATAAATGTATCACTCTTTGGTACTCAGGTACAGGAATCTAAAAATATGATAATTCACCACTCGAGTAAGCTAGGCTCAAGAGGAAATCAACCACTTTTGAGATTCCTACCCAACATACATATCTAAGGTGCCCAACAATAGACATTTGTTCCACACTTAACAAGCCAATCCCTACAGTCCGAGAACCCTCTCCCAGCACGAGCTTGATAAGAGCTCTGATACCATCTGTGATGACCCCACCTCCCCCTAGGACGTATCCCAAGGTTTAGCGGACCGCCTGCCCAGCTTTCGCCAGGACTCACTCACTCACTTCAACTAAAATAGGGTACAACCTCAAGAATAAAGGAAATAACAGTTACCAAGTTTGGCAAGTACAATTACATTCATTTCTGTCTCAAACATCCATACAACCCCAAATACATCAAAAGATTGGAGTTCTAAATACATTCAATCCTAATTGAGCGACTAGTGCGACTACAATTACAAAATTCAACAAAAACTAGACTACGCTAGTCTGTACAAGTCTCACGTCTCGCTCGTACCCCCTGTAAGGAAAACAAATGGTGTGGAATGAGCTAAAAGCCCAGTGAGGTTCCAAATAGTAAGTTGACTATTATTTAAAAGTGAAAGTATCAGAATAGGAAAATAGCGAGCATAACAAGTCAAGAAAATAAGCAATAACACTTCAAGTAGCAAATCTCAAAATGAGCTAGTGTAAAATTCTTTTCTAAAGAAACAATAACACTACAAATAACAATCAAAGTATAAGGACAGGTGGCTCTCAAGAGCCATGTTCCCATTGCTTTACCAGAGTTTGATCAAATAGTAGTTGACACTCCGTCAACTTTCAAATAAAGTAACCAGTTCAGTAAAACACCACTTAGCTACAATCTCCGTCCACCATTCAAACCCCCTATTGGGCCCAAAATTCTCATTAAACACTGGTGGTAATACTCGAGTATACCGATTAGTCGAGGAGGTATCACTCCACTCGACAAAACAAGAGACCCCAAGTTCGTTACTCAATCGACCAAGCCCTTGCCGGCTTGTGATACCCCGACTTTTAGGATAATGTTTTTGTTTAGTCTCAAAGAGGATATTACGGTTTCTTTATTTTATTTTTGTTTTAAAACATTATTTTATTTTAAAGACTAGAAACCCTACTTGTACTTTAAAACCCTAGTTTACTTGTGACTAACAGGTTGTGTTTAAATCCCTCATATTTGACACAAAACCCTAATTTTATTCTATGGAATTGTAAAATTCATCACATTTTTCTTAAAATTCCCTTTTATTTGAAATACATTACCTTATTATAGCTATACTACTTATTTACATCCTCAAGGGTTAGAATAAAGAATAGAATTAAGAGTTTTACCCTTAGTTTTATAGTTCGGGTAAATTAGAGTTTTCACGTATTTTGGTAATGTGATTAAGTGTGGAGGTTTGTGTACTAAATTTAGTAATTAAGAGTGAGTTTTAGATGAGAAATAATATGAGATTAGAAGTGAGAATAATAAGTTAGTGAATTATAAGTAAAAATCCTAGTACGTGCGAGTTAAGGAAAAACGGGTAGAACCGACGTGCACCGTTTGTTACCGAGTGAGTGCACCACGTGAACACCACTTTATTACCTTAATACCCTTGCTATTAATTGAGTCAAATCAGCCCCAAAATATCTGATAAAGCAGCCGAAAAGTTGGACAAAAAACAAGAGAGAGAAAAGAAAATTTTGACCACCAATCAAATTGTGACATGTGTTAAACTTTGACCAAGCCTTTTTCTTGCTTTCTTATCTTTCCTTGGGCTGCATTTCTTCTTCATTTCTGCACATTTGGCCGTGAGAGTGAGGAGAGAAAAGGAGAGAAAGAAACACTTCATTCCATCTTGATTTCTTGCTCAATCTTGCAAACTAACCGATAGATTCACCAAATAATCCATGGAAGTTGCTTAGGAAGGTGGATTGCCATCTTGGAGTGGAGAGTTTTGGTGGTTCAAGCTTCCTAGAGGCTGTTGTGCTTCTCCAATACTAGGTAAGGAAGGTATTAGTTCATGGTTGTACTACTTAATGGTTTACAAGTGAAAGTTATGGTTTGTTGGGTAGATCTCATGGTTTAGTAGTAGATTTGGTCAATTCCAGCTTTGTAGTGTAAAATTTCAGCTTTGGGTTTGAATGATTTTCTTCTTATACTTGCTGTATGGATGGTATATGATGTATATAAGCTTGTATATGAGGTTGTAGTGCTGGTTTCAAGCTTAAAATGAGAGTTATACCTTGAATGGAGCAAATTTCCAGAATATCGGTTTCTTATGTTTCAGTTCTGCCCGTTTCTGTTTGAGTATGTTAGAGACCGAACCAGCCTTATCCCAAAACACAAAAGTTGTAGAGAATGATGTTTTATAGTTGCCTACAAAATTTTAGCTCAATCGGACCAACGTAGCCTGTGAAAAGACTGAAATACCCCTGACTCTCATAGGTTTAGTCCAATGGACAATTTTGATATTTCGCAACACTAACCGTGTCTGTTCACCATGATCCGTACTGATTTAGCATCTGGCCAAAACATGAAAGTTGTAGTGTTATGTCTTAATTTTCCAACGCCCCTAGAATCACCTTTATTGGACTTTGGTAGCCTGAGTTATTATCATTTACGTATAGTGCGGTTAAGTAGCCCGAGTGTGAGATTCAAGTTCTGTAATTTGAAATTTTGACCTAGCTACACTACGAACTGGACTGAGTGGTCTTCATCAAAATTGTAGCTCTCTGCCTTAGCTTCGAAATGGTATAAATTTCACCCTAATCCGATAAGCGTAGCTCCGGTTGTGTTTGTTACGCAAAACAACGTCAAATCTGCCTTTTGTTTCCTAACTTAAACTTCATTCTGCACATGTTCTTAGCTTGATTTTGTATTTGTATGACCTTGAGCCTATTGAACGGCTAATGAAATGAGATTATGTTGTGTGTAACTTTGGGTTTGATTGAGGAAAAGAATGAAGCCATAAATGGCTGAAAAATAGATAAATACAAAGGGCGTGCTGCCCAAATTTACGCTCGAGAACTAGGTAGATATGCTTGCGACTTGAGTAAGGTTTGAGAGCGAATACCACTTGAACCATCTAGGATATTGCACCTTCTTTTATCGAGGTATATAAGTTAGAACTTGGCCAACCTTGTACCCTTGGAAAAATGAAATTTATGACTAATAGATATCCTTTTCTCCATTTCGTCGACCCAAATGGTATTTCAAAGTATAATTGTTTCCAAGTTTCAAAGTCTTAAGAGCGAGCATGAATTTCTTAGAATTTGATAAGTATCTTGAATATTACTTAAACGAGTTGCATTTACTTGATTTTCTTGAAGTGAAACTCCTATGTTTCGAACTCTAGAAAATTTTACATTCGTAAATGATATTTTATCGCAGATTTGGACTCCAACCAAGGAGTTGGACCTGAACGTGTTTTTGAGAGGCACTAGACTTTTGGTGAGTGCTTCCAAATATCTGGTTGAACTTGACACTTGTTTTGATACTTGATCCATGAAAATACATGATACGAGATTTGTTGATCGGGCAAGGGTGTACTTTATCGCACTTGCCCTAATATGATATCTACTTGTTTATTGTTGCAATTAACTTGATATACTTGTACTTGATTTGTAAGTGTGGAGCGGCAGTATGTACCACACTCTATCCGAGTGGGAGGTGCCTCTCATTCCCGTCTCCATACTTTTATTTTAATTCAGTCGATTGGAGTGTTACCTCATCGACTTTTGGGGACCCCAAACCCCACTGGCTAGTTAATCGAGTCGAGCCGGCAAGGGCTTGGTCGATTAGATAACGAACCATGGGTAGTTAGTAATGTCGAGTGGAGTGATATCTCCTCGACTAATCGGTATACTCGAGTATTACCACCCGTGTTTATTGAGGATTTTGGGCCCAGCAGGGGGTTTGAATGGTGGACGGAGAGTAGTGTAAGTGGTGTTCTACTGGATTGGTTACTTACTTGAAGGTTGACGGAGTGTCAACTATTACTTGATCAAGCTCTGGTGATGCAATGGGAATTTGGCTCCTGAGAGCCATCCGTATCCTTATACTTTGAAGTGATTATTGTTTATTGGATTATTGTTTCTTTTGAAAAACTTTTATACTCGCTCATTTTGAGATTGCTATTTGAAGTGTTATTGCTCACTTTTATGAACTCTTCATGCTCGTTACTTTGTTACATGAGACTTGCACTTTTAAATAAGGGTTAACTTGCTATTTGGAACCTCACTGGGCTTTTAGCTCATTCCACGCCATTTGTTTTCCTTACAGGGGTACGAGCGAGGCGTGAGACGTGTACAGACTAGCGTAGTCTAGTTGTTTTGATTAGGGTTAAATGTACTGAGAACTTAAATCTTTTGATGTATTTGGGACTGTATGGATGGTTGAGATAGAAATGAATGTATTCGTATGTTCCAAACTTGGGAACCGTTATTTCGTTTATTATTGAGGTTGCACCTTATTTTAATTGATGCGAGTGAGTGAGTCCTGGCGAGAGCTGGCCAGGCGGTCCGCCGAACCCTTTGGTTCGCCTTAAGGTGAGGTGGGGCTGTCACACGGCTCAACTCGAGTAACTAGCCACAGGGTTTTTGGAATTCCATACAATGCACGAATCATATGCATGTATATCGATTCAATTGTAATCAATGAACAAGAATATATCACATTAGGGCAAGTACGATAAGTACACTCTAACCCGATCAAACCAATCATATATCATTTAATCACATTGGTCAAGTATGGAAAATAAGTGTCAAGTTCAATCAGGTATTTGGAAAGCATTCACCAAAGATGTAGTGCTTCTACGGATCACGTTCAGGTATTACTCCACGTTGGGAGTCCAAATCTGCGATAAAACATCGTTTAAGAGCTTTGAAAATCAACTAAGGTTCGACACTTAAACGTTTCGTTTAATGAAAATCAAGTAATTGAAACTCATTTGGGGAATATTCGTATTACTTATCATGTCCTAGAAAACTCATGCTCTGTGAGAACCCGTATGTTTTCCCATTTTCTAGGTTTTATTATTTTTCATGGCTTGTTTTCTGCATTTTCATGAGTAGGAAAAAAATTCTAGATATTTTTAAAGAGCAAATATAATTTTTAGATGATTTTTCTAGTATCGAATAGGTTTTGAGAAATTAAGAGCGTATACCGGATGTGGGACCCACTAGTGCGAAAAGTTCGGAAAAATTCGGCCAACTAGATTAAGTTTTGGATACTGGAATTTAATTACCGAGTGTTAAGAGATAATTAGAGGATGCTAAGTGGATTGGTATAAGAGAGACAAGTTAGGTAAGCATTTAATAAAAGGTGACAAGTGTCACCATGGGATTGCTTCTTACAATAAGACCACTATTCACCTTTTCTATTTGACCAAATAAATCACAAAATTAACCAAAATTTCTCCATTTTCTCTCCTCTAGTGGCCGGCCCTCTCTCTCAAAAAGAAAGAAAGAAACTCTTTAAGTTTTGCTTCCATTTAGCTCAAAACCATCCAACCAACCATTGAAACTTGAAATTTCTCCATAAAACCTCTTCAATTAGTGTTAGTGAGTTGATTTGTGGAGTTATTTGGAAAGCTAAGAGGACCTTTTGCTCCCTCTCTCTTGTTTCTAAGGTGAGATGAGAAGAACCATTCTCCTCCCTCTAATGATGCTTAATTTGTGATTAGTGGTAGTATAAGGTGCAATATTATGGATTACATCTTGATTTATGGTTGAATTAGTGAAGTTTTCTATTTATCGGTGATTTTTCTGTTTTAATATGAACATGATTGTGTGGCTATCTATAATGATTGGAAATGGTATATAATGACTCTAGGAGGTGGAAAAACTGTGGTAATTACAACCAATTTCTGTTTGGAAGAAAAATTGACAACTTAGGGTTTTTATGAATAACATTCTGCCTGGTTTTATAGATCCTAGTTAGAGGCCGAATTGGCCTTGGATTAAAACATAAAAGTTGTATGGAATGATATTTTAGAGGTGCCTGCAAAATTTCAGGTCAATCGGAGTAGTGTAGGATGAAAAAAGTCGAAATTACCCTTGCTGTCCTGGTTTTATCCGAATGTAAGAATTGCGCCTGTAATTGATTGTTTTGGTTGGAATTGCTTCGGAATTGGTTGTTGAGGTCTTCTGATTAAATGTATCCTTGTTTCTTAGCTTTCAGCTGGTTTTTGAATTTCTGGATTTGGACTTGGATAGCCTGATTTATGATGTTTCCGCTAGAATACGTTTTGTGAATCTGTTTTACGGTTTTGGTGTAGTATCTTGCATTTTTGACATGGTTGCACTCAAAACTGAGTTGAGTGACCTTCTGTAATGTTGTAGCCCTATCTTTTAGCTTCGAAACAGTGTATCTTATACCTTCATCCGGTAATCGTAGTGCCTTGGGTACCATTACCGTAAAAAGAGGTCAAAAACTATTTTTTCAGGACAAAGCTAATTCTATTTCCGGATTTTCTGGTTTCCTCTATTGCTTGTGTATGTTTAGGGAACCCTGTTTTGGTGGTATGTAGAATTGGTTTATGACTTGTAATCGAGTCTTATTGTGTTTATTTGAATAGTTTAGGGCTTGACTTTCATATCCGGTCATTTCCTAGCTAAATTTTGTACTTGAATGCCATTAAGCCTAGTGAACGGCTTTTGGGAATGAGATTATTTTTGTACGAACTGTTGGGACTGATTTGAGGAAATAATGAAGCCATGATGGCTGGAAAATAGGTAAACACAAGGGATATGCTGCCGAAATTTTTCTTGAAGGCTAGTTGGATTTACTTGTGATTTGAACGAAGGGCTTTTGGGTTGTTTGAGCCTAGGTCTTCATGTTACCTTTTCGTTACAAAAATCATGTTTTGCACCCTTGCTTTAGTAATTATTTGGCGAGGCATACGACTGGTAGTCGAGCCTCACATGTGCATTCTGTATACTCGATTTTGAAAGTGGAACCTTCAATTGTTTTCCTTGGATTATTTTAGGGTTTCTTGGTAATTAAAGCTCTCTTTTGGGAGGTATCTGCACTGACCCTGGTGAGTGTACTACTCACTTGTGTGTTACTATATGGCTTTGATACTTGAACTTGATGAGTTAAATGTTTATTGTACCATTGATATTGATTGAAGTGAGGGTGTACTTTATCACTCTCACCTATTTCTCATGTTATTGGAATGTTACAAGAAATGTTACATGAAATGAAAAGTATTTGACTTGGTGGCGTTTGGACGAGTATCCAACGACCATGCTTGTTACCATTGAGCTCAACCCCATTGGTAATTGATTGAATCGAGCCGGCAAGGGCTTGGTCGTGACAATTAATGAGCCTTGGGTAAAGTTATAAGGAATCTTGTAGTATGAGAGACTCTCGATTCCGGTATACTCGAGTAATACCACAGTGCAAGTGTTTGGAGTTCGGGCCCGGTAGGGGAATGTTAGGTGGAAGGAATGGAAGTAAAGTGAAGTCTACGGTTGGTTACTTGTAAACATTGACGGAGAGTCAATGAGATCCGATCAAGAATGCAAACGAGGAAAAGGGCTCTTGAGAGCCGGCCGTATCCTTTTATCACCACCATTATTGTGTGCCTTTGTTCACTTTTGACGAATTGAAATGAAAGCTTTATGCTTACATGAACTTGGTTGATTGAGTGACAGTCTCTCACTGGGCAAATAGCTCACCCCGTTCCTTTTGTTTTCCTTACAGGAATCTGACTGCTTTTGGAATGACTTTTGAATTGGTTGCCGAATGAACTAGATGAATATAGCTTTTGAAATGTATAGCTTATGAATTGAAACCTTAAATGTGCCTTTGAGGCCGTTTTCACTTTTATTATGGCAACCGTACATGTATTAATTTTTGAGTACCTTTCATATTCCATTTTGGCTTGTAAACGCTGAATTTGATGTTGTATATGTATCTTTGATGTATGGTTGGGTTCTGACGGGTCGGTTACTATTCATGGCCGACTCCGGATTTCATTTTTTTTATTTTGGGTTATTTTGCCATTGTGACTTGTTTACGCGCGTTATAAGTTTCGGAACGCGATAGACCGCTCTAAACTGCACCGTTAGTCCTGGCGAGAGCTGGACAGGCAGTCCGCTAACCCTTTGGTTCGCCTTAGGGAAAGGTGGGGCTGTCACATGCTCACTCTTAAAACTTTGAAACTTTGAAGCGATTAAACTTTGAAATCCTCATTTGAGTCAAAGAGACGATGTAAACGTATTTCTATTAGTCGTTACTTTCATTTTTCCAAGAGTACAAGTTTCCGCCGAATTCTAGGTTATATACCTCTACGAAAGAGGACTCAAATAACCTAGACAATTTAAGTTCAATTCAACCTCAACTCTTCGCTCGAATCACAAGTACACACGCCTAGTCCTCGAGTGAAAATTTGGGCGGCATACCCTTTGCATTTAGCTATTTTTCAGCCATTTATGGCTTCATTATTTTCCTCAATTCAGCCCCAAAGTCACATACAAGCAATGTTACCACAATAGCCCTTCAACTAGGCTCAATGTCATTCAATTACAAAACAATACTAGTAATGCGACCGGAAACCAAGTTTAAGGACAAACAACAAAACAGCAGGTTTGACGTCTCTTGGCGTTTCGGTCACAACTAAAGCTACGCCTATCATTTTGGGGTAAACTTCATACCGTTTCGAAGCTAAGACAGAGAACTACAAGGCTTATGCAGAATCGACAGCCAATTTATTCATTTTCAAAGTCAAAATGTGCAATCTCAGAGAGAGCAGAAAACTGTCCGCGAAACAGTGCATTTTGGCAGTCAGGGGTAATTTTGTCATTTCACATGCTACAGTGCTCCTATTGAGCTTAAATTTTACAAGAAGCTATATAACTCCATTCCCTACAACTTTATTGTTTTGATCTAGGCCTGATTCGGCTTCTAACATGGACGAATCAAACAGGTCAGAAAAAGGACAGGTTCCTCTCTAAAGCTGGAAATTTAATGATTCAATGCTTACTAATCACATTCATGTCTTGAATCACTACCCAAGTCCCTATCCAAGCTCCTCCACATCATATACTATGTAAACAACAATAAACACACTGAAAATCTCAAACCCTAGCTCAACAATCCTACATATCTTGCCAAAGTAACAAATTAACCATCTCAAGCTAAGAATATAAGATTCTATCCAAACTTAAACAAGATTAAGGAAGAGAAAAAGGAAAGGCAGCCATGATACCTTCCAAAATTCCCTTGTAAGTGAGAAACACACCACTTTCTTCCCAAATTTTCAGCACCCCAAGTCTTCCAAGCACAAAAGGAAAGGTTAATCGGTTGAGTTCGATTGCTTGCACTCAAACAAGGAGGGATTCAAGGTGAAAGTTGCTAGTTTCTCTCTTGTATTTCTCTCTCTTGAAGCTCGACCAGAATGAGCAGAAATGAAGAGGAAATGAAGTGAATTTGGTGATAAAAATGAAGGAAATTGGTTGGTCAAAGTTAGGTAGATGGCCGCCAAGTGTCGCCGTAGGATTAACTCTCAATTTTTTTCTTTTTTTTCCTCTTTTCTTTGGTCAAATATTGTGGCTGGTTTAAGAGATATTTTAGGGTTAATTAACTGAAACAAAAGCAAGGATATTAAGGTAATAAAGTAGTATTCAAGTGGTGTATTCAATCGGTAGCGAACGGTACAAGTCGGTTCACACCGTTTTTCTTTAACTCGCATGTACTAGGGTTTTCACTTATAATTCACTAACTTATTATTATTACTTCTAATCACATACTTTTTTTCTTATCTAAAATTCACTCTTAACTACCAAATTCAGTACACTCTCCGTACCGAGTAATCACACTATCGAAAGACGTAAAAACCTTAGTTTACTTGTACCATAAAACTAAGGGTAAAAGTCTTAAATCTCTTATTCATTACAACTATTGAGCGAGTAAATGAGTAGTAAAGATGTTATAAAGTAAGTTAATCAAAATAAGAGGGAATTTTAAGAAAATATAAGCGAATTTTCCAGTCGTCACAACCCTAACCACTTACTTTTACTAGTGCCTCATTTCATCTCCTCAAACCAATTTACTATTTTGAGGTTAGACTCTCCGTGAAACTTAGATGGTCGAACTTCAAGAATCGCTCAATTTCCTGATCATCCTTATGGATTTCGGGTTGCCTAACCCCACGTCCTCGGTCCCTTGCACCTCCACGGCCGTTCATAGTTTTAAGTATGTCTAAATACAAATAAAAAACAAGCGAGGGAACACATAAAACAATGGGCAACATGAAAAACATTTGAAATAACAACTAGTATATTTTAACATTTCAAGGTTCATACAATTAGTAAGTCATGGGCATTTACAAAAATATAGCACACAGGTGCTACAAAAGTACATTTAGTCATGCATATCAAAAGTAGATTCAAGTTCTTCAAAAAGTAGGTCACACAATTTAACAAAATACAATGGCCTTTGAACTAGCACCACCCCAACTATTTCTAGTTACAGTAGTCAAAAGATTTATCACTCCTAGTCTAATTCGCATCCGAGCCACTAGCCTCTGAAATTTGTAACACAATAAGAATTTCAAAAAAAGTTTCAAACACAACAAATGGAACTAAATTCGAAGTTTTGAGCGTCAAGATATAGCAGCTCAAAATTGGTTAAAATTGGAGACTGTTCGGTCAATTTTCCAGATTTGAAGAACAAATGTGGCATATCATTTGTATACGAAATGGTCTTAGAATGACACCAAATTTGGTACAATTAAACTCCCATATGAGGGCTATTCCTCTATCAAATTTCATGTAAAAAATCGCACGAAAAAGTAGTTAAGAAAACTACCAAAGTTCAAGAAATTTCCAAGACAAATCTGTCTTCTTGTTTTCTTTCCCTTTTCAAACACTTTGCACCATGAAATCAGTCCCATTTTGGTTAATTTGTGAAAACAAGGTCCAAGAAATATTTTCTAAGCAATTTATAGTTGGTTGACATCAAAATTTCAAAATAAAACATTTCACAAACAACTAAACCAGTCGTCCAGCAAAAAGAAGGGTTTTCCAATTTTGTCACAGTTTGGAAATTGGACCATATATCACTCAATACAACTAGGAATTGTGAATGGTAGGTGGCGTTGGAAACTAGAATCATAAGGTTACATTTCATCAGAACAAATCATTTTCAAAATCAATTCATAAGTGAGAGAAAATAGAGCTACAAAATGCAGCTTCTACCTTTCTCTTGGATAGTCCATCAGAATAGGGCAGCAAATTTGCCAAATCACTACAGCTCATTCATTTCGAACCAAAACGTAAATTTTGTACCGTTGGAAAGCTACAAATGTCTAGTTTCAAATTCCACAAACAGCACTCAATTTTGACGTCTGTACAAAGAGATATGTTCGATCAAAGGAACACTGTTCAAGCTGCCAGAACACATTTTCCAGGTTTCTTCACATTTCAAAATTTCAAGTTTTACTCAACCAATTCAAATGATTTTTGGTAGAAACTTTCTACACACCATATACAACATATATACATCAGTTTCACAGTCATTTGAGTATCAAAAATTTGAAATAAAGGCATGGGAAAAACAGAACAGATTCGGCCATCATCCAAGCGCAATCTTCCTTCGATTTTTCCGTTGTTTCTAACCATAATCTTTTCATCTACACACATAACAACCACAATAAAGCATTTACACCTCAAGCCCGCTACCTAGAGGTCACCACAAGACCCCTAGCCTAACATTTAAAAGCAAGAAAAATAAATTCCTCAATTCCTCAAGCCTAATCCATGTGTAGGGTTCAAACCCTTGCAATTTAAGCTTCAACTTTGAAGAAAAATGGAAAGATTAGAGGAGATAATGGATACCTCTTGAGCTTTTGAAAAACCAGAAATTTATCACTACAAAAGCTCCAAGAAAACTGCAAGATGAAGTCTTTCACCAAGCTAGAGTTGTTCTCCAAGTGATATGTAAGTTGTGTGAAAATTTTGAGGTGAAATGGTAGCAAGAATTGGAGTGAAAATTGGTGAGCTTTCTTCCTTCTTCCCTTGAGAGTTTCAGCCGGCTATGGAGGTGAGGAGAGAGAGTGTGGCTGATGAATGAAGCTTCTTGCAGAAGCTTGAGTGTTTTGTGGTTAAAATTTGAGCAAAAATCAACTATGAATAGTGCGCTCGCGGGTACCGTACCACCGTTTTCTCTCTTATTTGTTTCACTTGTGCACTAAACCTCCAATGTAACTCCTTTAACACAATAATTATTCACTCTTAGTAGTCCAGTATAAATTTCTTAACTCTCCATTTACCCGTTCCGGCTCGATATACGCGAACTTCCGATTCGCGCGCGATAAAGCGAAACTTAAAAGGAATTCATATAACGATAATATAATTAACTAACACTAGGGTAAATATGTAACAGCCCCACTTTCCCCTAAGGCGAACCAAAGGGGTGAGCGGACTGCCTGCCCAGCTCTCGCCAGGACTCACGATGCAGATTAGAACTATCTATAGCGATCCGGAACTTACGAATGAGCGTAAACGAATCCAAATGGTAAAATAACCCCAAAATAAAAAAAATGAAATCCGGAGTCGGCCATGAATAGTGACCGACCCGTCAGAACCCAACCGAAATAGGCAACAAACATTCACATCTGAACTTTAGCGATTACAATCCACAATGACATACATAAGTTTTCAAAAGTTCATACATATACACGGTTTGCCAAATCAAAAGAGAAAACGCCTCAAAAGTCCACTTAGGGTTTTAATACATGAGCTATACAAAGGATATGTTTAACTAGCTCAATTTGGCATCCATTTGTCAAATCCAGACCAAAAGTGTTTATTTTCCTGTAAGGAAAACAAAAGGGAATAGAAAGGGGTGAGCTTGCGCTCAATGAGGTACCGAACAGATAGCATTAAAATCATGGCATTTCACCTTTAACAAATCAGATACACATGTCAGATGTAAAGTAAAGTAACCAATGATTCAAAACAGAAGGATACAGGTGGCTCTCAGGAGCCAAATTTCCAGCGCAGTACTTGATCCAAACCAGTTGACTCTCCGTCAACGTATATAGAACCAACGTGTCCGTAGACCCCTCTTTACACCGAATTCCGTCCACCAAACACCCCTTTACCGGGCCCGCTCACCGTATCAGATACAGAAAAGGTAATACTCGAGTATACCGGAATTAAGGGTCTCAATACCCCAAAATCCCCGAACAGACTACCGTGGTTCGTTATCTAATCGTCCAAGCCCTTGCCGGCCCGACTCGAATAACTTAGCCACAGGATTTGAGCTCATAAGTCACAGAAAGGTCGTTGGACACAAGCTTCCAAACGACGTCAGAACAGATACAGATCCAGATACAGATAACAGATTCAGATACAGATACAGATAGCAGATTCAGATACACGTTCAAAATTGGCATATGAACAGACCAGAGAACGAGTGTGATAAAGTACACCCTCGCCTCCATTTGATCAAAACAGTACTTGGCTTCAATAGTCATAAATCAAGTATTCAAATATTCAGATATTTCACATAAAGGGGTAGCAGGCAGTGGTACACTCACCGGCTCAACTTTCACTTCAGATTGGCCTTAATCGCCAAAAAACCCTAACATAATCAAAATAAACCAATTGAAGGTTTCATATCCAAATCGAGCAAACGGAATGCACAAGTGAGGCTCGACTACACGTCGTATGCCTTGCCAAATAAATACTAATGCAAGGGTGCAAGAACATGATTTTCTTGGAAACAAAAAGATATCATGAAGACCTAGGGTCAACAACCCAAAAGCCCTTCATTTCCATCAAAAGGCAAATCCAACTTAAAGAACCAAACGGCCTAGAAATCGGACAGCATTTCCCCTAAATTTCTTACTTTTCCAGCCATTAAGGCTTCATTATTTCCTCAGCCAGTCCCAAAGGTACACACACAACAACAAGTTCATATAATAGTCATTCAGCAAGCTCCAAGTAGTACTAGTACAAGTCAAGCTAGGGAAAAGTTCGGAAATGAAAGTTAAGCTCAAAACCAGGAAAACAGTTTTGACGTCATTTTGCGGTAATGGCACCAAAGGTATTACGAATATCGGATGGAGGTCCAAGACCCACCGTTTCGAAGCTAAGAACCAGGGCTACAACAATGTAGAAGGTCACTCAGTCCAAATCCTAGTACAACTAGGTCAAAAATGCAGAAAACCAAGCCAGAACCGTAATTGCAGGTTCCCAAATCACACAAAACTGTAATCAGTCCAAGTCAGTCTATACAGGTCCAAATGCATTGATTCCAAAGGCATATGAAAGATAAGACATCAAGATACATTTCATCAGAAGACACCATCAACACAATCCAAATAAATTCCAGTCAAAATAGACAATTACTATCGCAGTTCGCACATTCTGATCACCAAAAACAGCAACAGTAAAAACGGCATAACTCACTCTACGCTACTCCAAATGCCCTGAAAGTTTGCAGGCACTTCAAACTCATCAATACCTACAACTTTCATGTTTTGAGAAAAGTCCAATTCGGCCTCTATCTATGACCTAAAATTTCAGACAGATTAGGGGTTCATGAACCCTAACTTTTCACATTTCAATCCAAATCCAAAATTGATTGCATTTATCATCAATTCACACCTACTAGAATCAAAGCCCCTTATTACTAACCATCAAAAACAAACACACCATCAAGATCATATGAAACCAGAAAATTCCTCATAAAATTGAAAACTTCACCAAATCAAGTCAAATAAAGAAATAAATCATATAATCCATCACTTTAGCCACTTCTAAGCCAAACATAAACATCATTAGGTGTAGTAGGGTGTTCAAGCATCACTTGCCAAGAAATTAAGAGAGAGAGAGATGTTGGACACCTTAGCTCTTCAAACAAACTCCACCAAACTACTTACTAGCACCAAATAGAAAGGTTTTATGGAATGGAATCAAGATCAAATGGTTGGATGATCACATTCAAGCAAAATGGAAGCAAGAATCTTGAAGAATTTCCTTTCTTCTTAGCTCAAGAAAGTCGGCCACAAGAAGGTAAGAAATGGTAAGTTTTTTCAATTTTTGTGAGATATTAACTAATTTTGGTCAAAAGTCAAAAATGTGAATAGTAAACCATAAAGTCCAACCAATCATATTGTGACACTTGTCACACTCATTAATGCATTCTTATCTTTCTTTCCCTCTCACATCAATCACTTCACACATTCTACTTATCTCTTAACACCCGATAAATTTTACACAGTATCCGGAATCTAACCTTATTGGCCGAATTTTTCCGAACTTTCCGCACTAGTGGGTCCCACGTCCTTTCTATATACTTAATTTTTCAAAAACTATCCAATGCTAGAAAAATTATCTAAAAACTATAATTGCTCATAAAATTCCCCAAGAAAATATTTCTAGCCAGAAAATGCAGAAAACATGCCATTAAAGGGGAAAAACCCTAGGAAAATATTAGGGCAATACGGGTTCTCACACTCTCTCCCCCTTAAAGAAATTTCGCCCTCGAAATTTTACCTTGCAAAGTTAAAGTAACCAATGGCCTGTCCCTTCTTCGTCGTCAGAGTCAGAAGAAACGAGGTTCTTTATTCCAGTCCCTTCTCCACTTGACAGTCCAGGGTCGGTCTTGGTTGGTTGTTGGGTTCCTTTCTTTTCACGCGCTAAACCCGGGCAATTAGCAATCAGATGCTCGGCGCTCCCATAACACAGACATCTCCTCCCCTTTAACCAACAATCCACTTCAATATGATTGGATTTTCTACAATAACTACAATTTGTCACACCACCCGATCCACGGCCCCTCTTAGCAAATGGCCTTCCAGCTTTACCCTTTTTCTTTGCATGGAAGATCTTCAGTTGTGGCCTTACAATTCCTATCTTTTGAGCTTCCTCTGGAATCCCCATATAAGTATTGCTTTGTGCCATTGCTACTGTCTCCTTGGAAATCTCTTCGTATTTTTTCTTTAGCTCCATGTTTTGGTGTAGCTCAAGTTTCTCCGAATACTCTTGCTTCCATCGCCCTTCCCAGTACTCGATTAGCCTCCTTTGAACCTGTATTTCGTCTCGGAGAACCGCGATTTCTTGATACGGATCAACCCAGTGTGTCATCGTACGGAGTTGCTGGAACTTAGATGCTAGCCTGTCGGGCAAAACAATGGGTCAATTACATTCCTAAGTACAAGTGGCATTCTCGGTCCTTGTCCAGCTATTGTTTCCCTTTCTTCTCTTGATTCTTGGCCTCGCTTAGCTCCACGGCCACGACCACATCCGTGTTTCCGTCTTTCTTACAATAATTTTTTTTTTCCTCTCCTTGTTTTTTTCCCCCCCAAAGATATTTGAGTAAATAAACATAGCAATAGGAAATTGACTAAAGTATCCAAAATCGAGACCACCAATTACACAAGTAAACATATATGCACATAACATTCCACAGATCAAGGAAACAAATGATCAAATATACAAATACGTATCAAATTAGGCAATTATTCATATACACAATTACACAACCGACGGCATGTGGTAACAACATACGAGCGAATCAAAAGAAAAGGGATATATCGTCCCAAACCTCTAAAATAACCCCGTCCGGTCTCTCACATCACCTATTATCCAAATGAAATATCCATTAATCTCTTGTACTCATTCCAATCGAACAAATCTTAATCATGTTCCCAAAATGCAAATCTCACATACGTAACATCGCCTCAACTCTGGAGTACTCAGGCACAAGAATCCGAAATAAGACAATTCACCTCTCGAGCTGGCCAGTCCCAAGAGTAAACCATCTACAATCGAAATTCCCACCAGACGTACCGATCTATGTTCCTCAGAGACCACAAGAAAAGTTAAGGCCTATACCATTCACAATTCAGAGCTTAGGCTCGAACGAGCACTTAATCCTTCATATCTATTCACCACCTAGTCCAGGCTCACTCCGCGCAGAGACCACGCGAAGCAGGCTCTGATACCAATTGTAACAGCCCCACTTTCCCCTAAGGCGAACCAAAGGGGTGAGCGGACTGCCTGCCCAGCTCTCGCCAGGACTCACGATGCAGACTAGAACTATCTATAGCGATCCGGAACTTACGAACGAGCGTAAACGAATCAAAATGGTAAAATAACCCCAAAATAAAAAAAATGAAATCCGGAGTCGGCCATGAATAGTGACCGACCCGTCAGAACCCAACCGAAATAGCCAACAAACATTCACATCTGAACTTTAGCGATTACAATCCACAATGACATACATAAGTTTTCAAAAGTTCATACATATACACGGTTTGCCAAATCAAAAGAGAAAACGCCTCAAAAGTCCACTTAGGGTTTTAATACATGAGCTATACAAAGGATATGTTTAACTAGCTCAATTTGGCAGCCATTTGTCAAATCCAGACCAAAAGTGTTTATTTTCCTGTAAGGAAAACAAAAGGGAATAGAAAGGGGTGAGCTTGCGCTCAATGAGGTACCGAACAGATAGCACTAAAATCATGGCATTTCACCTTTAACAAATCAGATACACATGTCAGATGTAAAGTAAAGTAACCAATGATTCAAAACAGAAGGATACAGGTGGCTCTCAGGAGCCAAATTTCCAGCGCAGTACTTGATCCAAACCAGTTGACTCTCCGTCAACGTATATAGAACCAACGTGTCCGTAGACCCCTCTTTACACCGAATTCCGTCCACCAAACACCCCTTTACCGGGCCCGCTCACCGTATCAGATACAGAAAAGGTAATACTCGAGTATACCGGAATTAAGGGTCTCAATACCCCAAAATCCCCGAACAGACTACCGTGGTTCGTTATCTAATCGTCCAAGCCCTTGCCGGCCCGACTCGAATAACTTAGCCACAGGATTTGAGCTCATAAGTCACAGAAAGGTCGTTGGACACAAGCTTCCAAACGACGTCAGAACAGATACAGATCCAGATACAGATAACAGATTCAGATACAGATACAGATAGCAGATTCAGATACACGTTCCAAATTGGCATATGAACAGACCAGAGAACGAGTGTGATAAAGTACACCCTCGCCTCCATTTGATCAAAACAGTACTTGGCTTCAATAGTCATAAATCAAGTATTCAAATATTCAGATATTTCACATAAAGGGGTAGCAGGCAGTGGTACACTCACCGGCTCAACTTTCACTTCAGATTGGCCTTAATCGCCAAAAAACCCTAACATAATCAAAATAAACCAATTGAAGGTTTCATATCCAAATCGAGCAAACGGAATGCACAAGTGAGGCTCGACTACACGTCGTATGCCTTGCCAAATAAATACTAATGCAAGGGTGCAAGAACATGATTTTCTTGGAAACAAAAAGATATCATGAAGACCTAGGGTCAACAACCCAAAAGCCCTTCATTTCCATCAAAAGGCAAATCCAACTTAAAGAACCAAACGGCCTAGAAATCGGACAGCATTTCCCCTAAATTTCTTACTTTTCCAGCCATTAAGGCTTCATTATTTCCTCAGCCAGTCCCAAAGGTACACACACAACAACAAGTTCATCTAATAGTCATTCAGCAAGCTCCAAGTAGTACTAGTACAAGTCAAGCTAGGGAAAAGTTCGGAAATGAAAGTTAAGCTCAAAACCAGGAAAACAGTTTTGACGTCATTTTGCGGTAATGGCACCAAAGGTATTACGAGTATCGGATGGAGGTCCAAGACCCACCGTTTCGAAGCTAAGAACCAGGGCTACAACAATGTAGAAGGTCACTCAGTCCAAATCCTAGTACAACTAGGTAAAAAATGCAGAAAACCAAGCCAGAACCGTAATTGCAGGTTCCCAAATCACACAAAACTGTAATCAGTCCAAATCAGTCTATACAGGTCCAAATGCATTGATTCCAAAGGCATATGAAATATAAGACATCAAGCTACATTTCATCAGAAGACACCATCAACAAAATCCAAATAAATTCCAGTCAAAACAGACAATTACTATCGCAGTTCGCACTTTCTGATCACCAAAAACAGCAACAGTAAAAACGGCATAACTCACTCTAAACTACTCCAAATGCCCTAAAATTTTTCAGGCACTTCAAACTCATCAACACCTACAACTTTCATGTTTTGAGAAAAGTCCAATTCGGCCTCTATCTATGACCTAAAATTTCGGACAGATTAGGGGTTCATGAACCCTAACTTTTCACATTTCAATCCAAATCCAAAATTGATTGCATTTATCATCAATTCACACCTACTAGAATCAAAGCCCCTTATTACTAACCATCAAAAACAACCACACCATCAAGATCATATGAAACCAGAAAATTCCTCATAAAATTGAAAACTTCACCAAATCAAGTCAAATAAAGAAATAAATCATATAATCCATCACTTTAGCCACTTCTAAGCCAAACATAAACATCATTAGGTGTAGTAGGGTGTTCAAGCATCACTTGCCAAGAAATTAAGAGAGAGAGAGATGTTGGACACCTTAGCTCTTCAAACAAACTCCACCAAACTACTTACTAGCACCGAATAGAAAGGTTTTATGGAATGGAATCAAGATCAAATGGTTGGATGATCACATTCAAGCAAAATGGAAGCAAGAATCTTGAAGAATTTCCTTTCTTCTTAGCTCAAGAAAGTCGGCCACAAGAAGGTAAGAAATGGTAAGTTTTTTCAATTTTTGTGAGATATTAACTAATTTTGGTCAAAAGTCAAAAATATGAATAGTAAACCATAAAGTCCAACCAATCATATTGTGACACTTGTCACACTCATTAATGCATTCTTATCTTTCTTTCCCTCTCACATCAATCACTTCACACATTCTACTTATCTCTTAACACCCGATAAATTTTACACAGTATCCGGAATCTAACCTTATTGGCCGAATTTTTCCGAACTTTCCGCACTAGTGGGTCCCACGTCCTTTCTATATACTTAATTTTCAAAAACTATCCAATGCTAGAAAAATTATCTAAAAACTATAATTGCTCATAAAATTCCCCAAGAAAATATTTCTAGCCAGAAAATGCAGAAAACATGCCATTAAAGGGGAAAACCCTAGGGAAAAA